>NC_063196.1:27492141-27502141 GCF_017589495.1 Alosa alosa
TAAGTTGTCACCCAGCGCAATCCAAGCACAGGCGGCCTTTTCACAGCTGGCGGGCGTCCAGCGCAGTGTCTGGTTGCGGCGGCAGACGTGGGGCGTGGCAGTGGCGTGGCAGCGAGACGAGCTCAGGCTCGGGCTCGCCAGAGACACTGTAGTCGCGGCTGGCCAGAGACACTGTAGTCGCGGCTGGCCAGAGGACCACACACAAAACTGACACAGGGAGCACAGAAACATGGAAGGGTTATGAATTACAGAAGAGCATTTTGGGTATGAGCAGGGAAAGGATTTGTGCGTGCGTGCGTGCGTGTGTTAATGCATATGCACACATACAGTACATATGTTTGTATGTGTGTGGGTCTGTTTCTGAAGACCCCTCTGTATTGAGTGAGTATTCTAGATTATGCAAGTTAGCAACAGCCTTTGCTGTGCTACAGTTAGCTTTGCCAAATATGCTTATACCTCCACCTCTGCACCTCTGAAATATGTGTCCTTGCCTCCATCTCTTTCAGAGAGACCCTCAAAAGGCATTTGCTGGGGCCCATTTGGCCACGACTAAACAATATGGCTGTCGGCCATCTGCACAAAGGCTAGGCCAGGGCTGGGCATTTAGAGCCGTGACTTGGAATGCCCGGTGGCTGGGGGTGGGGTGGGGGGATTGGCCCAGCCCAGCGCAGTGCTCCTGGAGTCCGCACTTTGGAGGAAAGCTGTGGGGGCGGGGGGGGGTACAGAGGGCTCGTCAATAAAACCACAATCATTGGTTTTCTTTTTTCTTTTCTTTAAATGAGCAGGGGGGATATATTGATTTCATGTGCCTTAATTGAATGCTTCTGATTCTGGCTTTCTGTCTCTCTCTTGCTCGCACTCTTTTATACTCCATGTCCATGTAGGCTACAGCAAGGAAAAAGGGAAGATCCACACTCTGGAGAGCTCCCATTTAAGTATTTTTTTGTTTGTAACGTTTCAAGCCCTCATGGCCCTTCCTCAGACTTCAAAGTGCTTGAATTTTTGATTACTGATTTTCACCCAGTTACCCAGTGTTTTTACCTTTTGCTCATTGGGACTATAGAATTATGCATCCCAGCATGCAGTGCGGTCCTTGTCCACTACCTGCTGCAGAAGCGCACCTCTCTTCCTTTGCATCGCTGTGGTATATTAGGACACGTCCATTCAGGCACAGACCTGCTGCGCTGTCATAAGCATTAATAAATCTTAATCTGTCCCAGGAGTTGTCCTGACATGACGTAGTCTCCGCTTGGTGCTCACTGACTGCAGTGAAGGTCCCATCCCAGCAGTCATTCCCATCCACCCCTTTCCACCATATCCTGTTGGCAGTCAGAGCTTCTCCTCTACAGTCATCTAATGGGGGTGTAGCCCACACATCATCTGTCATGAGATTATATTCACGTGTCAGTGACTGACCTACAGTTTTAATCACATTACACTGGAGGACAGAAATCAATCTTCAGAGTAATGAGACAAAAAGTCTGGACACATTTTACTGCTCCCTGTTTTTTACAAGCATCCTTCAGCAGCCCTGCATCACTCAACACAGCCAGCTGATAGTGAAGCAACAAAAGGCGTCTTGTCCCCCGCCTGCCAATGAATTTAGAAGCCACTGAGCAAACACAAATGATATGCTAAATATATGAGCTACATCTGTAGTTTACTGTGTCTTTAATATGTCAGCAAGCTCGGTGCCCTTTTGGTAGTACAGAAGCTGTTTTTCAAACAGTTGTGTCTCTTGGTGTTTTAAACATTCAAATGTTTGTTATGTCTCATGGTGTTGGATGTATTGCAATCTCTCATACAATCCTCCTATCTGTAAGTATACGTATAGTATATATAAGTATATATACTCTTTTGATCCCGTGAGGGAAATTTGGTGTCTGCATTTATCCCAATCCGTGAATTAATGAAACACACTCGGCACACAGTGAACACACAGTGAGGTGAAGCACACACTAATCCACACACTAGTCCGAAGCGCTAACAGGCAGGTGGTTAGCGCTTTGGACTTGTAACCGGAGGGTTGCCGGTTCGAACCCCGACCAGTAGACACGGCTGAAGTGCCCTTGAGCAAGGCACCTTACCCCTCACTGCTCCCCGAGCGCCGCTGTTGTTGCAGGCAGCTCACTGCACCGGGACTAGTGTGTGCTGAGTGTGTTTCACTAATTCACGGATTGGGATAAATGCAGAGACCAAATTTCCCTCACGGGATCAAAAGAGTAGATATACTATATATATATATATATATATATATAACCAGTAGGCCACGGCTGCCCCCCACCCACCCACTCACACTTTTATAATGGACTGCCGCCCAACAGCCCTTTGAGCCTTGCGACCAATGTTTCATTGGGCAAAGAGGTCCACTTGCTTTATCCCTAATCATGTTATGACCGTGAAAAGGATCCATTTACTTGAACCAGGAGCTGAAATGAGATCGCTGAGGAGATAAAGTTGTGTTAGGATTCCATCAAAAGCAAAAACTGCAAATGATGATGATTGTGTGTGTGTGTGTGTGTGTGTGTGTGTGTGTGTGTTTTTGTGTGTGTGTCTGACAAGCCCAGCAGTCAAGCCTGAAAATCCTTAATTCCTCATCAGGAGGTCCATTACACTGTCATCACTTCTCCAGCATGGCTGTCAACAGTTTCACTGAACAATGCAAACAAATTCCAGTCAGAAATGTGCAGTAATATTTGAGAGATAATCAAAATGGCATGTGCGGAAATTAGGCAACATAAATTAGACGAAAACATACTGTATCATGTTGACACGGTTTCTCCTCTCTCCTTGTCTTGTTTTGCATTTTTCTTGCGTAGCGTGTATAGCTGTCATTTGTGTAATATCTTGCCATTTTTTTCTGTAGTGTATTACTGGCTCTAAAGGCTGAACAATCACATTGCTATGTCCAAGAATGACTTATTTCTGCGCTGAAGCCAGTAGATCCCTGTGATTGTCTGCACTGGTTCACGGCACAGAATACTGACAGCAGATGGCCAGTTACAGTACATAAAAGCGCCTGAAGATTCAACCCTTGAGTATTGAACATGGTTGGAGCACTCCCTCTCTACCCATAGCCTGGCTAACGCCAAACCGGTCTGGGAACTACACAACATTAATTTTTGAAACGTGGTTAATTTTTGAAACTCATATTTGAAACGTGGTTTACGAATGCCCAGAGCCGTTTATTGGGCGCTACGAATGTCTATCAAATGCGTCTGTACGTAGCTCATAACAGCTTCGGTGTGTCATCATCGTCTTGCTGCCCCCTCCATTCTGTGATTGGTTCCTTCGCTGAGGTGAAAACAAAGTCCATGGAATCCAGGCTGCCTAGCAGCGTGAAATAAAATTGCGTGCGTAAGGCAGCATGGGAAAACTCAGGCTACTCTACCCACATCTACCTCTCTCATTCCCATTCTGTTTCTTTCTCTCTTGCACAACCTTAATGTTCCTTGAATCCCCCTCCACTGTTAAGCAAGGGGGGTGAAATCGAAACAGAACACATTTGCAGCTTCATAGTCCTATTGTGGACTTCACGCAGATCACTTGTTTGTTCGTTGTTTATGGCTGTATTGATTCGTTCTCGGGTGTGACTGGACATAGTTGTTTGGGTCAGCTTCAAGCAGTTCCCTCAGCCTCAGGCTTTCGCTCGGGCTCAGATGGAGGTCTGTGTTGTTTCCCCAGGCCTGATGGCCTGAGGGCCTCCGTACTGTAGCTGTACAAGAGCCCGCTCCCCATCCTCTGAGCCCCCCCACTGTCTAAAATTAGAGCAGAGCTGCATGTCTTAAGGGGGAAGAGATGGTGTGTGTGTGTGTGTGTGTGTGGGTATGTGGGTTTATGTGTGTGTGTTTGTGTGTGTGTGGGGGTGTATGTGGGTTTATGTGTGTGTGTTTGTGTGTGTGTGTTTATGTGAGTGAGTGTGTGTGTGTGTGGGGTGGTGTGTGTGTGGGTTTGTGTGTGTGTGTGTGTGTGTTTATTTGTATGTGTGTGTGTGTGTGTGTGGGTTTGTGTGTGTGTGTGTGTGTGTGAGTGTGGGTATGTGGGTTTATGTGTGTGTGGGGGTTTATGTGTGTGTGTGTGTGTGTGTGTGTGTGTGTTTATTTGTATATGTGTGTGTGTTTGTGTTGTTTATTTGCATGTGTGTGTGTGTGTGTACCCGTCCCAGAAGTTTTCTTAGCTGAGTAGGCCTGGCATGTACCCCTCTTCGACTGAATGTCACCTGATCTGCCTTTAAGAAGAAACGCCAGGCTGATGTTCACCTCAGCATTGTGCTGTGCATGTGCTGTAGGTTACATGAGGTGAGATTCAACAGTCATGAAGATGCATTTCCTACTCACAATACCTGGACCATTTTTAGCTACTGCAATCCATCAGTTAGAAGAGACCAAAGCCATTACTGTTGAAAATGGAAGTCTACAAAGAGTCATCTTTTCAGCCTCCTCCTGCATATGCTGTATTTTCACTGCTACTGTAACTGTGATGGTATACAGCTAATGAAAAATGCTTTCTAGGAGTTGGTCTATTCATTGAACTTATGAGTTTGTATTTGTATTTGAAGAGGACCAGAATTTTAGACACCATTGGAGTCATTGGTGTAATATTCAGCTGAAATCGTCAGATAGAGATTGTATACTTTAGAAATGAGATCGTATGAAAAGGTAGCCATTCCTCCATGCACATTAACCCAATTTATGAGTGTTCACAGCCCTCAACACTCTGTGTGTGTGTGTGTGTGTGTGTGTGTGTGTGTGTGGGATTATGTGTGTGTGTGTGTGTGTGTGTGGGTTTGTGTGGGTGTGTGTGTGTGTGTGTGTGTGTGTATGTGGGATTATGTGAGTGTGTGTGTATGTGGGATTATGTGAGTGTGTGTGTGTGTGTGTGTGTGTGTGTTTCACATTAACATTAGTGTGTGAGGAAAAGAGGAAGACAGACTGGCCCTCGCCTTGTTAAAACTGCAGCTCATTACGCTTCGTCTGTTTGTTTCTCCCCCCATCCTAACCTCCTTGGGCTTCAGAGCAGTAACACATTGCGTGCAGGAGAGTGTGTGTGTGTGTGTGAGAGAGGAAAACGCTCCCCTCTCTGCTCTTCTGTAGAAAGGCTCTTTTAAAGAGCTCTGCTCTGATGTAAGGAGTGTAGTGTCTTTTCTACACATTAACAAGAGGACTCAGTGCACTGAAAACAAGAGGCCCACTTGAACAGAAGGGTTTGCATCTGTTAAGATTCCTTAAATAGACAAATTAAGAGTCTTTCATTATTTAAGGGTCTCTCTGTCTCTACATTTTTGTTTTTGTTGTTTATTTACCATTCAACACTGATGTTTATAGATAAGTTGAACCTTAGGGGTTTTTATTGGTGTCTGAGTTACTGCCATATTGCTTCAACTGTCTAGTCTGTGTGAAGTTATGAGAGGGTTGACTGGGAGGGCTCCTCTTTATTCTGCTCTATAATAAAGTTGGCAGAGCATGAAGCAACCACACGGGCAAGGTCAGACGATTGATCCCAGGATGCTGTGTGTGTGTGTGTGTGTGTGTGTGTGTGTGTGTGTGTGTGTGTGTGTGGATGGGGGGTTTTGATGAGGTGCTTCAGCCTCCATGAGCACAGCTCTGGTATGAGGGGGTCTGTAGACAGCAAGTCTGCTCTAACAGGAATTGCTATACTGGGCACTGAGGTGTTCTGTTCACTCTGGTATGAGGGGACCTGTAGTGTAGACAGCAAGGCTGCTCTAAGGATGTTGTTGGTGGTTTGTTTCCTTTCCCATGTCTAGCTACAGTTTCTTTTCCCATGTCTAGATAGTTTCTTTTCCCATGTCTACAGTTTCTTAAGTATAAGTATATATACTCTTTTGATCCCGTGAGGGAAATTTTGGTCTCTGCATTTATATCAATAAAAAGATACAGTTTATTTTCCCATGTCTAGCTACACTTTACTTTCCCATGTCTAGATACAGTTTCTTTTATTGAGGGGGGGTTCCCTTCATTTGATTCCAGAAATGAAAACTGACCAAGCACTTCTGGCAGAGATCAATCGCCCAGTTAGCCAACTTGGTCAGTTCTGGGGCAGCTACTGTGTGCTATCTTGGCTGCGAGATGAAGAGTGGAGTGTGCTGTGTACTCATCATGTTCATTGGTTGCACTTTTGGAAGTCTGTGCGGAATGGGTTTGTGCAAAGCTCTAAAACTTGTGTAACATGGGTGGTGTGCATTCCTTACAACATCTGAACTCAAACAGTGCAACCTGAGACCATCATAGCGTGGCTCTGTTGCACAGGTATGAAGAGATAATGAATGTCTGAGTTGTATTATGTTTGCTTAATGGGGACATAAGTGATATGAAGCATGAAATTAACATGTGAAATAACAAATGATAATGCTTCTTCACCATGGGGTTCATGTTTTATATTTTAGATACATGCATCGCATTTGCAAATGACTGAGAGACCAATTAAGCTCCTTTATCAACAGTAATTGCTACAGATATGCCACAATTAAGACCAGTAAGTAGTAGGGTGAACTATTTGCTTAAGCCAGCTGTGATTGATGATCTGGCTATGCTAAGAGGAATGCACAAACCCTTTGGAAATGAGTAATCTTAGTGTGTTGGGTGTTGGCCTGCTGTTGAACTGAGGGATGACAGCGGTAGAGAGATGATGGGGTGGGGTGGGTTAGGGTGGGGTGGGTTATTCTTGTCAGTCATACTCTGCAGTCTGCTATGGAATTATGTATGCATGAACGATCTGTCTTCTATTTTTTATCTCGCTCTCTCTCAATAGCTCTCACTTTTCAGATGTTCTCAGGGATTCATCTCTCTAATGGAGAGGTATGCATTAAAAAGTGTCAGCTTTTATGACGTGTTTTTGAAGAGTTTTTCTGCTGTCACCGTATAGTTATGTTTAATGTGTGTGCGTGTGTGTGTATGTGTGGATATGTGTGTGCGTGCGAGCGCGCGTACAGTATGTGTGTCTGTGTTTCTAAGCACCGGTCTCTGTCAGAGGAAGTGAATCAGTTCTAGCATATGTAGAATAACTAGGGCATGACGCATGGCACTGCTCTACAAATTTCACTTCTCACAAACCCTCAGCTATTGGGAGCCCAGAGTAGATAAATGAACTGCATATATTTCTTAGTTGTTATTTATAGTATTGCCAGACAGTATTGCTCTTAAGAGTTTTTTTACATCAGGGGAGACAGCAGCTGTGCTTTGAGTGTCTCTCAGGATGTATAATCCTGTGAGCTTTATTAGCAATCAAGGAATTAGTTGTTGGTAAAGCTTGTAAAGATGTGCGTGCGTGCATGCGTGTGTGGTATATGTAAAGTTGTATGTAAAGTCTTTCAGCAAATGCAAGTCTAAAACCAAACAAAGACCAAATGAGAATTCTTGGGGTAAGCGGACGTTCGGAAAGTGTGCCACACAAGTGTGTGTGTGGAAAGTGTGAGGAAAAGCCTTAGGGTACGAGCCATAGAGGAAAGCATCGGAAAAAAGCTATTTGTGATGTTTTATCCGATTGTTACTATGTTGGAACAGAATACCTATATCAAAAGCTGCACACGAACATGTGGCACACAAACATGTCTGCACATTCTGATGTCAGTCCTAATTTCCTGAACGCTGCTACCAGATGAGTTGCCCTGCTTCAGTCTATTCCTCAACATCACATCTATGTCACTAAACTGAGCTGAGGCTGTGCAGTACAAACGATGCCCAACTAGCTTAGCCTAACTGAAAACTGGTTCAAATTGACTTCACTTCCCACCATTCCAAGTCCTACGGAGTGGCTCTGTTCATTATTTTACTATCTATGTGGAAGACTACCAATGTGAGAAATCTTTTCAACCTTCGGAGGCTCTGACCACAAATAAAAATTTCATGCCGAAGCCCTCTGCCCACTGAAAGAACATACCTCAGCATTTTTTCGCTACACTTGTCAGTGAGATTAAGTGCACTTGACATCAGCATCACCAATCAGTAGGTCTATCACCTTAGTGTCTTTTAAATCTGTCAGATAGGGAAATCGATGGCCAGAGTCTGAGGTCAGTTGATGAAAAATGCCAACAAACAATGTAAATACCTGTTACTGACAGATTCAATTCGATTCGATTTCATCAAATCTCAAAGTTCCGTTTGTTGTTGTTGTTGTGTGTGTGTGTGTGTGTGTGTGTGTGTGTGTGTGTGTGTGTGTTGATAAACAGCCTGGAGTACCTGGAGCAGCTCAGTCCAGCCCAAATCAGGCCCTGGTCCAGCCAGGATCTGATTAGTTGCTGTGTCCAGCTGTGGTCTGCACTGAGACAGAGACAACAGTGGCCTTTTGAGGGTGGTCTGTGGGGCTAGTCCAGCTGTCTCTGGTAGATGTCCAGTCCAAGAGGAAGAAGAGAGGGGCATGGTTCACATCAAGCTGATCCACTTTAACTGGTGGGGAGTGAACAATGGAGTCTGAAGAGTGAGTGATCTTCAGCACGTTTAGTGTGGGGGCTGGGCCTGAGATGAGCAGATAGATCAGGTATACAGGGAGGATCGAGTAGGGAGAGTGGCGAGTATATCCACTCTTGTCTTGATACAGCAACATAATAGTGAAGGAGAGAGAGAGAGTAGGCTGTGTGTGTGTGTGTGTGTGTGAGAGAGAGAGAGAGAGAGAGAGGCTATGTGTGTGTGTGTGAGAGAGAGAGAGGCTGTGTGTGTGTGTGTGAGACAGAGAGAGAGAGAGAGAGTAGGCTATGTGTGTGTGTGAGAGAAAAAGAGAGAGTACGCTGTGTGTGTGTGTGAGAGAGAGAGTAGGCTATGTGTGTGTGTGTGTGTGTGTGTGTGTGTGTGTGTGTGTGTGAGAGAGAGTAAGAGAGAGATTGAATGAGAAACAAAAGACTTACAGTGATGGAGGGTGACTGCATGGCTTGGTGCCTGCCTGGTTGGGAGGAGGGGTCAGTGAGTTGTCCCTCTGATGCCAGCAGCTCTCTGCTACTCTAGCCCCCGGGCCTCGCTTACATCACACCCCCATCGGCCTTTAGTATGCTGCTCAGGGCTGTCCACACCAACCCCCCTCCCGTCCCCACTCCACAAACTTCTTTCTGCTCGATTTGTCCATGAAAAGACCACCCTCAGACCCAGACCTTTCTCAGACACCACAGTTGACATTTGCTGGACAAACGTTCTACCCCGCAACCATTCAACAATGAGGGACACTGGATATATTTGGATATAAGCTATGGAAATAATGGAAATATTTTGCATAGTGATGTTAAATACTGACAACTACACCCTTTTACATGTCCATAACCATTAGATAACCATCCCTGCAACACTGTCTATGTATGATATGCCAGTTGAAATAATATGAATCCTCTGACACAATAAGCAAAGTGCAAAGACAAAAAGCAATGTGGTTCAGTGAGTAGGCCTATTGTGTAGGCTAAGATACTGTTGAAGTAGGTCTAATCTTTTTTTTATCTAGGTGGTATATACGTTGGTGGTTAGCTAGGTGGTCCATACGTTTCTTTTTTATTGGTTAAGTGGTCCTTCGTCTGAAAAAGTTTAAGAAACACTGATCTAGAAATATAAGAAAACTGCAGAAATGCTACTACTATCTACCAGTCACAGTGTTTTCAAACATGGAGATGGCCAGTATAAATGAAATCAGCTTAACCCATTAAACTACTCAGGTAAAGTTATGGAGATAAACCTCGGAAGCTTTCATCACACTGACCTCCAATAAAAACCCATGTTGGTCTTGGACAAAGAAATATGCATGTTGATGCCATTTTCATGGTCATTTACATCTTTTTACATACTGTCCCCAGCATGTAGCTAAAGCTTTCCATTATGTCGTCTCCTCTCTAAACAGATAGTGTCTCCTCGCTGGCAGGTTGCTTTCAGGACTTAACGCCTGGGCTACACCGGGTCCAAAACTGAAGCGCTCCGTTCGCGGCACGTAAAAATAGTTTTAGAAGACATGGTCTAATTTTTCCGAACGTACACGCCGACATCACGTCTGGTGTAGCCAGTTCCATTGATGA
>NC_063196.1:27877141-27907141 GCF_017589495.1 Alosa alosa
CCCTCCCGCCCTCAATTGGCATAGAACAAGACAAACAGAGTTTTAATTTTTAACCAGCATATCATATCATTTATTATACCATATCATCAACTAATGCTACTATTTACCTGTCCAGTGTTTCTTTATTCATAGCTGATATTAGTAGCTGAAAAGTTCATATCTGTGTTAAAAAGGATCCTCTATCTTGGGGGTGGATTCCAGTATCCCAGGGTTCCATGGGAACTGTGACGATGGGCTTGCAGAGCTAAACAGCTTTGCTCTGTTGCTCTTGTTTCCGTGGCGACTGCACAGCAGTGGCGCAGGCCGCCAGTCTCTCTCCCTCTGTGGCGTGAGGAAGCAGAACCGAGACAGACACAAAGGCCAGAGACGAGACGAGACGAGACGAGACGAGACGAGACGAGACGAGCAGCAGAAAATCAACTCTGGAGACTTCGGAAAAACACTGCACAACTCTTCTGTTCCTCCTCTACACTGTCTCTTCTTCCTTAACATAATTACACTAATCTTTTCTGCATGTATTTAACAATCCCAGTCTTTGTAGAACACAACAGAGCTGGGGAGCAGCTGTATATCGGTAGACAGCGCTGAAGCAGAGTTGGGGGCAAGCCCTGTGAACAGGTTCAGCTGGTGAGACAAGTTAACGCCACAACTGCTACAGACCCACAAACTAATTCAGTCTCCCATGTTTTTGTCTCCTAGTTTGTTTGTTTTGTTTGGTAGGCCTATGTGTTACATGGGCGTGGGGATCTAGACAAATTCTTGTGAAATAATGACTCACTCGTATCATCTCATAGCGTCAGACCTAAGAGACACATACACACACACACACACACACACACACACACACACAGAGCTGCCTCTACAATAACTGTTTACATTGGTATTGAAAGACTTGATCGGTCCGTTGATTTATCATGGAAATGGAAACATAAATGAAGAGTAAAATTAGACCATGTTCTCTTGTTCTCTTATCTAACGCCAACCACATTCAGCATCTAAAAATAGAACCTAAATGGGACAGTCTTTGACTGTAACAAGGGTTTTCAAGCATTTAAAACTCTCTCTCTCTCTATGTGTAAGTGTATGTGTCTCTGTGTGTGTTTGTGTGTTTGCATGTGTTTTATACAAAAGGGAGTTATAATTGGTGTATCAATTCCCTTAGTGTGTGTGCCTGTAGACAAAACATCAAGAACTCCAGTACTCCTTCCACTGTTTACTTTCAGACTTTTGATTAAGACCACTGGCTGCCAACACTACCAAAGGCAAATATAACACATTCCTCGCTCATAACGTAAAGATTACTCTCAGGTGCCTCCTATTTGCTCCTCTAAATAAGGCGTCCAGACAGTCAACACAAGAGCTGGACGAGGCCCTTCTGACTGTCTGCATGGATGCTGTCTGTCTGTCTGTATGGATGCTGTCTAACTGTCTGTCTGTATGCTGTCTATCTCTGTGGAAGCTGTCTGACTGTCTGTAAGGATGCTGTCTGTCTGTCTGTCTGTATGGATGGATGCTGACTGTCTGTCTGTCCGTATAGATTCTGTCTGTCTGTCTATCTGTATTCTGACTTCACTGTGCACTGTGATTAGCTGTTTACATGAATGCTTACAGTGAAGTACTGTAAATAAGGACATTCCCCTTAAAGTGCTAGAATATGTTGTTTATTTTTCCTCACAGATGTTTGCATTGCAGTTTAAAATATGATACTGTATGCTATCACAGTAGAATACTGTTAGATTCCAGAGCAAATTGACATCGGAGTTTTACAGTGTAGTTTAATCACAAACGCATGCAGATACTGCTCCACAACAGCATGTGTGTCTTTGTCCAACGGTGGGTTTTGTTGAGTTTGTGACTTTTGTAATCTAATATGATCCTGATTCAGTTGTGTGGATGGCTACAGAGCCGTGCTGAGACTTCAGCCAGAGACTTTCTAATGAGGAGACACCACACTCAAAGAATCCTCTATAGAAATGCAAAGGGTTAGTTCATATAACCAGTGACTTTCTAGAGACACCACACTCAAAGAATCCTCCATAGAAACGCATGGGGTTAGTTCATATAACCAGAGACTTTCTAGTGACGAGACACTGCACTCAAAGAAATCTCCATAGAAATGCATGGGGTCAGTTCATATAACCAAAGACTTTCTAACGACGAGACACGCACTCAAAAAATCCTCCGTAGAAATGCATGGGGTTAGTTTATGCGCCGTCATTATAGCCATTGTCTACACATATCGCCTTCCTGTATGCTTCCCCATTCCTTGAATAGGAAAATAGCTGCCTGATACTTGACCCAAAGTCGCGTTGCAAGATGGCCGCCCGAGTGGGGGGGACTTGCCTGAAAGGACTTTGCTTCAGTTGTCCCTTTCTCATCCGCTCTCAGTCACAGAAGAGCAGGTGGGCTCTTGACTGAGTGCTGTACTGCACTGCACTGTGCAGATGCATGTGTTGGTTTGCGTGCTTGTGGAGACCGTTCTGACAGACAGACAGGCACAAACAAGCCATGAGTGAGCTCCCAGTAATCCCCATCCTGAGGCGTACCAGGGACTCCCAGGTGGAGGCTGATCTCAGCCAGATGGGGCTGAAGTCAGAGCTGGCTACTACTGTCTGTGGAATTCCAGAGGATATTACACACAGGATCAGAAGCGTTCAGATCAAAACAGTTTGTTTTGAGTCTGCTGTGCAGGATTAAGCGAAAACAGACATTAGCGGTCTAAGGAGGTAGTTCTCTGTGAACAAATATGGTTGTTGTTGGACTGACTGTGCCTAATGTCTTTGAAGATCAAGAGGAATTGGAGCGCGTGATGGCGTGATCAAAATAGGCAAACAGTTTGTTTTGAGTCTGCTTTGAAGGTTTCAAAAAGTGTCGACTGCAAGCTATGCAAGCAGTGCGATGCAAAGCAGCGTTTGAGAACTTTTTGTCAGATGCCTGCGTGTCTATTTTTTGAGAACTTTTTTCAGATATGGCCGATGTCTATTTTCTTTGTAGTAAACAATCTGCTAATTTGCCTTGGGATCTATTTAAGTTCGTGTAGACAGATAACAAATGCTAATTTGGTGGATCTGGAAGGTAGGAGTAGAACCGTGAACAAATATGGTTGTAGTTTGTCTGATCTGTGCCTAATGTCTTTGAAGATCAAGAGGAAAACAGACATTAGCGGTTCTAAGGAGGTAGTTCTCTGTGAACAAATATATGGTTGTTGTTGGACTGACCTGTGCTAATGTCTTTGAAGATCCAAGAGGAATTGGAGTCAGTTCATATAACCAGAGACTTTCTAGAGACACCACACTCAAAGAATCCTCTTATAGAAAATGCAAAGGGTTAGTTCATATAACCAGAGACTTTCTAATGAGGAGACACCACACTCCAAAGAATCCTCTATAGAAATGCAAAGGGTTAGTTCATATAACCAGTGACTTTCTAGAGACACCACACTCAAAGAATCCTCCATAGAAACGCATGGGGTTAGTTCATATAACCAGAGACTTTCTAGTGACGAGACACTGCACTCAAAGAAATCTCCATAGAAATGCATGGGGTCAGTTCATATAACCAAAGACTTTCTAACGACGAGACACCGCACTCAAAGAATCCTCCGTAGAAATGCATGGGGTTAGTTTGTAACGCCGTTGTATGGCCATTGTCTACACATATCCCGCGCCTTCCTGTATGCTTCCCCATTCACTTGAATAGGAAAATAGCTGCCTGATAACGGCCCAAAGTGCGTTGCAAGATGGCCGCCGAGTGGGGGGGGGGGACTTGCCTGAAAGGACTTTGCTTCAGTTGTCCCTTTCTCATCCGCTCTCAGTCACAGAGAGCAGGTGGCGCTGCGGCTGAGTGCTGTACTGCACTGCACTGTGCAGATGCATGTGTTGGTTTGCCGTGCTTGTGGAGACCGTTCTGACAGACAGACAGGCACAAACAAGCCATGAGTGAGCTCCCAGTAATCCCCATCCCTGAGGCCGTACCAGGGACTCCCAGGTGGAGGCTGATCTCAGCCAGATGGGGCTGAAGTCAGACGGCTACTACTGTCTGTGGAATTCCAGAGGATGTGCACAGGATCAGGGGCGCGTTCAGATCAAAACAGTTTGTTTTGAGTCTGCTGTGCAGGTTAGCGAAAACAGACATTAGCGGTCTAAGGAGGTAGTTCTCTGTGAACAAATATGGTTGTTGTTGGACTGACCTGTGCCTAATGTCTTTGAAGATCAAGAGGAATTGGGCACGTGATGGCGTGATCAAAATAGGCAAACAGTTTGTTTTGAGTCTGCTTTGAAGGTTTCAAAAGTGTCCTGACTGCAAGCTATGCAAGCAGTGCGATGCAACACAACGTTTTGAGAACTTTTGTCAGATGCCTCGTGTCTATTTTCTTTCTGTCGCTCGTGTTGCTCTGCTATTTTAAATGAGGAATATGACGCAATAGGGCGTATTTAACGGATTCCGTGTAGACAGATAACACCAAATGCTAATTTGGTCGGATCTGGTTAAGACACGCTGTAAGAAGGTAGAACCGTGAACAAATATGGTTGTAGTTTGTCTGATCTGGGACTGATGGGGTTGAAATCAAATGGTTCAGTTCATACTGTCTGTGGAGCTCAGGAGGATATGCACAAGATCAGGGGCACATTCAAATGATCAGCCAACAAAGCTAAATGTTTCAAAGTCAAAGTCAAAGTCAAAGTCAAAGTCAGCTTTATTGTCAATTTCTTCACATGTTCCAGACATACAAAGAGATCGAAATTACGTTTCTCACTATCCCACGGTGAAGACAAGACATATTTTACCAATTTAGGTCCACAGACAAACATAACATTCAAGTAAACAAAAAAGTAAGTAAATAAGTAATAAGAGGGCACATTTAATAATGAAAAAATAAGAGCAGCAAAATGTGGTTGAAATTGTGCATAGACAGTCAATAAAAATAAAAATACTAGTGCAAATTCAGGCCAATAAAAGGCTTGGGTAGTTCTGTTTGACCTAAGTAAGAAGAAAGTGGCATAGTGGTGCAAGTTATGTAAGAGCAGCAGAAGTGTTGTGTTTCAGGACAACAACACCAGTTGTAAAGTGTACAAGTGTGCAAGTGTGCAAGTGGAGTAGTGCAGGCGGCCATTTTTGGGTCCAATGTCCAGGATGTTATTATGTAGCTGAGGGTGGAGGGGGGAGAGGAGGGAGAGAGTTCAGCATCCCACGGGCTTGGTGTATGAAGCTGTTGGTGAGTCTGGTAAGCGGGAGCGCAGGCTTCTGTACCTCTTCCCAGAGGGCAGTAGATCAAACAGATTGTGAGCTGGGTGACTTGCATCACTCACAATTTTGGTCGCCTTTGGCGGGTGAGGTGGGTGGTGTAAATGTCCTTCAGGGAGGGGAGTGAAGCACCAATAATCCTTCCAGCTGTGTTCACTATGCGCTGCAGGGCTTTCCTGTTGTATTCAGTGCAGCTTCCGCCACACAGCGATACAGCTGGAGAGGATGCTCGATGGTGCCTCGGTAGAATGTGGTCATGATGGCTGGTGGAGCACTTGCTCGCCTGAGTTTCCTCGCGAGGAAGTACAGGCGGCGCTGAGCCTCTCTTCGCCAGTGATGCAGTGTTGGTGGTCCAGGAGAGGTCTTCACCGATGTGCACCCCCAGGAATTTGGTGCTGCTCGCCTTCCACCACAGCACCGCCGATGGTCAGTGGCAGGTGTTGGGTGTGACCTCTCCGGAAGTCAACAACAATCTCTTTGGTCTTGCTGGACGCTCAGCAGGAGGTTGTTGTCCCTGCACCACGTGGTCAGATGGTCGACCTCCAACCTGTATTGAGTCCTGTCGCCCTTGGTGATGAGACCCACCAGAGTTGTGTCGCCAGCAAATTTCACTCATGTGATTGTTGCTGTAGGTTGCAGTGCAGTCAAAGCGCGTCAGCAGGGTGAAGAGCAGCGGATTGAGCACGCAGCTCTGGGGCCCCTGTGCTCAGTGTGATGCTGCTTGAGGTATTGTTGCCAACATTACTACTTGGGGCCTCTGACAGAGGAAGTCCAGTAGCCAGTTGCAGAGGTAGGTACTGAGTCCCAGTTTGTCAAGTTTGCAGATGAGTTGTTGTGGTATTATGGTGTTGAATGCAGAACTGAAGTCTATAAAACAATCCTCACATATGAGTCTCTTTTCCAGGTGGGTGAGGGCTGGGTGGAGGGCAGAGCAGATTGCATCCTCTGTAGACAGCTTGGCTCGGTATGCAAACTGGAAGGGGTCCAGGGTGGGGGGGAGAATGGCTTTGATATGTGACATGACAAGCCGCTCAAAGCACTTCATGATGATGGGTGTCAGTGCCACAGGGCGGTAGTCATTGAAGCAGGATGGAGCAGTTTTCTTCGGCACAGGTATGATGGTGGCAGCTTTGAAACATGATGGGACGATGGCTTGCTTCAGGGAAGTGTTAAAGATGTCTGTGAAGACATCCTTAAGCTCCCCTGCACAGTCCTTCAGCGCACGACCTGGGATGTTGTCTGGACCTTCACCAAATCATATTGTATGCATAACCATTTGTGGTCACGCTTTACTTGAAGGTATCTACATAAGAGTGACATGACACTGTCATGAACGTGTCATAAACATAAACAAGACATAAATGTTTATGACATAATGCTTCTGTCACTCGCTTCTGTCAAGTGTCATTCGGTTTTTGTCATGACAAGTTAGGGTCAGAGTTAGGTTTAGGGTTAATGTAATTTGGTTTTTGTCATGAGAAGTTATAGCCTGACGTAGTCATACTCAATTCTAGTCAGAATATGAGTCTGATACTGCTCCATTGGGACATAATTATGGGGAGTGTTTCAACCGATACAGGGGCGGGAATGCCTCTGCACTCAATTGGATAGACCTAACCAATCAGAGCAACGAAATAGCTTACCGTGAGGTGTAGGAAGAAAACACACAAACCATCCTTCTTCTCCACAAATGCCTTAACATTGTTTTCTGGTCTTTTGTGAAAGTTAGTTCCGTCAATAACTCCTAGCCTACAACACTCATTAGAGAAATCTAAGAGATACGTAGTAGGGTAGGCTATTAGGAAAAAACTGATAGCCTATATCCCCTCGGTTTTTAAAAATAATTCTGTTAAACACTGATATGCTACAAACATGTTAAACAGCTGGGAAAGGCTGTCGCAAATCCCTCGAACAGGTGGTCAATCAGATATTTCAAACGAACGAGGGAACATGTCGCAATGCAATAGCGCTGTTTTCCTAGCCTGACGAGCCAGACCCACATTAAAATGTAGGGTCTGGGCACTCACCGTTCGCAGTGCTCAGTCCGAGGGGCAGGATTTCGTTGCCGTTACCGCTCGTCCACAGGCTCAGAACAGTGAACAGTGACTCAGCAGGTGGTCAATCAGTGGAGGCTTTTACGCCTTCAATATGCATTTTCTTTAAAGTATACATTTTTGGCCTTTTTATGCCTTTAATGATAGTGACAGTGGATAGTGACAGGAAGCGAATGGGAGAGCGAGCAGGGGTGGGATCCGGAAAGGACCACGGGGCGGGAATCAAACCCGGGTCGCCGGTGTACGGTGCAGGTGCCCCAGCCAGTTGCGCCACAGCTGGGGCCTCAATATACATTTTCATCTGTAGCCTATATATGTGTGTTTTCCCTATGAATCAAACCAATGACCCAGGATAACAAGTACACAAAATCAATTAATAGGAAATCTGAAATTATTATGTGAATTGTACTTTTACCATGTTCCGTATGTTAGGTTCAAAACAAAGTGCAAAAGAGTTCCAAGTGTTTCTTGTGGCTGCGTCAGCTCCATTTTTTTTGCCCAGTAAGTGTTACTGGGTTCAACTGGGCAGTCTTCATGACAGCTTGGATATTTATCAGCTCTCTCCGTGATGTAGACAGAATGACCAAGCCTGTTCCCAGAGACTGAGAGTGAGAGTACAGAGAGTCTCAGCTGCTCTTAAGTTCAGGCCATGATCTGAGGAAAGCCGAGACACCTAGTCGGACTCCGCGGTGATGTCATACTGAATGATGTACTGGCGGACTCCTCGGCTGCTTTTGTCACCGGATACAGATGACCAGGCATCATAGTGCCACAGCAGCCAAGTAGAAGATCTCTGTTAGTCAGGTGTCAGAGTCTCTGATGACCACCCAGTATCTCTCCCAGCAGGAGGCTTGTACGGTAATAACAATGATCTTTATTAAAACAGACAACAAAGTATACATGTATAGCTATGCCTTTGTTTAAAGACCAGATGATCTCCATCAGATGAACGGGCTGAGTTTAGATGGCCCTTTGTGTTACTAGACTTTATTATGGTGACCCACTGGCGATTTAAGGAGTCATAGGCCTACTGGAATAAAGATCAATAGATTCCCATTTGATGGGTGGGTAGATTTCCAAATGAAAAGACGCTTGGTTTAACTTACCTGACTGCTGTTGACGAATAAAACACACACTAACATGAACAGTATAGGCTACAGACTGGATTCATGATTAGCACTGCAGCATACAGACTATACAGATTAGTTTAAATTCTTTGTAAGTTGTTTTGTAGTTGTAAGTTCCAAGGCATATGTCTGTATTGTGTTGAGAGGGTGAGGACAGCATTCCTCAGAAAGCTGTGGCTGGTCACACTTCAGTGATTTTATCCTCCCCAAAAGCCTCATTTCTCTCCTGTCACAGTCACGCCAACCCTGAGCTGTTTTTATAAAGGCACATCTCAAATGTCCCCAGAAATATAAAAAGATGTTATTCTCTGCCTACTGCTGATTCAAACTCAGATGATTAGCTTGATACATTGTCTTCATCGTCATTCATTTTTAGCTGTCTAAACTGGTGAAGTAACAACACTTCAATAAAATAAACTTAATCAAAAACCTGAACACAATGAATAACGATCACAACACATTATGGCTGTAGATCTGTTTGGGTCAAATGGCCATTCAACTAATCTAAAATAAATTTGGCCATGATCTGGCTCATGATCATCTGGCTCAGATCTGGCTGTGATCTGGTTAAGAGCGTGTTTGGATCTGGCCCTAATCCGGCCTGTCTGTGCTTGTCTGAACATCTACACCCTTAACAGCAGCCAAATGATCATGACAGAGTTGCTGCGTCAAATTGTAGAATGTAGAAAATCAATACAGAGCATCTCCAGAGACCTGGCACCCATAGCCTAACTGGGCCTTAATCTCAGTGCAGATCACCCATAGCCTATCTGGGCCTTAATCTCAGTGCAGTTCACCCATAGCCTATCTGGGCGTTAATCTCAGCGCGGATCACCCATAGCATATCTAGGCCTTAATCTCAGTGCGGATCACCCATAGCCTATGGGCCTTAATCTCAGTGCGGATCTGGCACCCCTAGTGTACAGAGCGTCTCCAGTGCAGATCTGCACCCATAGTGTACAGAGCGTCTCCAGTGCAATCTGCACCCATAGCCTATCTGGGTCCTCAATCCTTGCATGGCCAGGGCATCACTGGATTTCTGTCAACTCTGGGACCATGGGGTTGTGGGCCCGATCCATTCCAACCAGTTGTGAGATTAATCTTACACTTTATATCCCAATTCTGTATGAGAGGGCTTGAAAGCTTAACATTTCTGTCAAAGAAGGAAAAATGTGTTGTTTGTTTCACAGTAAACCATCACAATGATATATACTGCTATCAGAACCGGACAGTAACGGAGTACATTTACTTGAGTACAGTACTTGAGTACAGTTTTGATGGATCTGTACTTTACTCGAGTATAATTTTTGGGGAGTACTCATGACTTTACTGAAGTACATTTGAGAGGCAAATATTGTACTCTTGACTCCACTACATGTCTATCCATAACCGTGACTACCCGTTACTACTTCTAAAAAAAAGGAAAAAAGGAAAATCTCGGAAACCCTCAATTTGTTGTTTCCCTCTCAAACGTGATTGGATTCTGCCGGCGCCACTGATTGGGACAGCCTATCAGCAATCACCTTCAGCTTTCCGCCAAAGTCAACTCCATGGTCAGATTTAGATAAGAGACGAAACCATGGACGAAACAATGGATGAAGACGCCGCATGTCCATCCCGGGAATGTGCCAACCTGTGGCCCCACCTCGCCAGACTATTTCAATTTTCTGAACAAGTTAATGGTACATAAATGTAAGCACTGTGGCAGTAGTAATGCAATATTTAGAAAATATAGGCTACTCTTGTACTGTTGATACTCAAGTACTTTTAAAAACAAGTACTTCAGTACTTTTACTTAAGGAGACATCTGACTGTTGTACTTTTACTTGTACTTGAGTAAAATTTAGCAAAGGGTATCTGTACTTTTACTCTAGTAATGAAGCTGTGTACTCTGTCCGCCTCTGACTGCTACAAGGAAATATTTGTGTTAGTGATGCAAAGTATTACAGTAGCCTTCAGTTTTGTTTTATGAGGGTTGAGAGGATTGGAGGCATGGTCTGACAAATGATCTGGTATTTCGCTCAACAGTTTTATTTAGAGAAAGATGAAGTTGAGAGTTATGGCCTATTTATAGGTTATTTGACCTTAGTAAAAATATCATGCAATCGAAACTACCCTAAACTTCCCTTGCAATTAAAAAAAAATGTAACCATGGTTATTCAAGCTTCATATAAGATAATATATTAATGTAGGTGTCTAGGCTACTTGCCCTTGGTTGTTGGTTAAGTTATTGCACTTATTTAAAAAATACTCAAACCTACCCTAGCACGTTTTAAAACATAACCATAGTTTCCTCAATCATCACATATATAAATCTGATTTCTGTTAGAAAGTTATAGAAAAAACGATAGATAGAATGTAAACTCAACACAAAGGCAAATAACTTGACCATAACCAAAGACCAACATGCTGGAAAACGGACATCCTTTTTGTCAGGGCATTATATAAAGCGCCCTCCAGTGGTCACAGACAACGTGCAGTGTTAGCGTTTGATGGTCTTTTATATTGGAATGGGAAAACTCTGTTCATCACTATTGTAGGTGACGAAAGTATTTAGGGTTCACTGCGCTTTGAAATGCACAAACGCATGGTAGTGCATGATGATATCGAAACACAAAAGACACCAAGTATCTATCAAAAGGAGTATTTCCAGAATATCCTACAAACTCCATACTGTTTCGGGTTGACGTAATCGTCAGGAACAAGCTTCTCATCAAGTCGATATCATTTATTCCAGGACAGAAGGTGGAGCTGTTCTCAAAATGTACTTTATATATGAGTTATTTGACTCAATTTTGTCTTAAATATCAAGAAATTGTATAAATAACATGCGTTAAAGCAAGTGACAGTACCAACAATTACATGCTTAATAGTAATTGTGGTGTGTAAAGATTGAGTGACGACGGTGCATCCCTCCCCGAACAAATGGTACAGGCGACACCCTACCGCGAGCTGTTTTTGTGCCATCCACTTGTAATTGATTCGGTGCGGGTTTGACTCACTGGCCTTTATCTTTGGGGAGTTTTTTCTACATCATTTGTAAAGGAAATGCGCCCTCCAAAAATCCACCTAAGTGTCGGAATGAATAATGCACTCGTTACCGACGCATCGTTTTAACCCTTGATAGTAGCCTACCCGCGCTGAAACTTATCGTTTGAAAAAAAAAATTGTTCTGGAAAGCGCATAACATCTGCCTTCGCGAGTCTGATGTTGTCACCGAACCAAGACGAACATGCCCACTCAAAAGATCCGGTGAAATACGGAGAATTGGTGATTCTTGGGTAAGTAGGCTCACAGGATATGAATATTAATGTGTAGATATTTTAAGTTAAAATTGTTCGAAATTGCCCGATTCACAAAGAATGTGGAGGCTGGATATCCGGTTTAGCTTACGCTTTGAACAAGTTGACCAACATCCAACCAACGTTATTACAATGTATCATTTTATTGAACTAGATGCAATTTATTTCTTCACACACACGTATAGGTTGTCTTCGGTGAATACATTCATAGAAATGGCAAAAGTAAATCTCAGACGGGCTTAAGCCGAGTAGGCTAGGTTTATATGCCATTGTAGAGGCTAAGTCACGCCACCACCATCCATCCCCATATTCTGGGAAAGTATAATTTAATGTTCAGAAGTAGACGACATGTTTAAAAATATATAGGCTACAAGCAGCTTATGTTCTGGTATGTGTTGAATGGGGTGTGACCAGACAGTGGTCGATCTAGGCTAAGTAGACTACTTGTATGGAATTGTGTCCTGTGCATTAGTGGACGCGAGGATGCTGTGTAATCTTTTAAAAGCATCCAGTAGGCCTACACGGGAACCTCTTAATTTATTAGTTACACCCGAGAGACAACCTCAGGACGAGTGACCTGCTGTGGTCGCTAGCAGCGCAGAATCCACACTCTCTCCCGAAGTTTAGTACTGCTATTCCTTGCCCACCACCCCCTCCTTTTTTTCCGGCAAAACTGCTTCTTCCCTTCCCAGGATGCATTGCTCAGGATGTTCTGACCAATGATGCATCCTACCTGTGTGCCTTGCTCGCATGCGAATGTCTGGGCAGTGCAGAGAAGGCACAATATGCTGCCTGGCTTGTGAGTGTAGATTTGCTCTGCTGCTCTCAGTCACTGTATGGTATGACTGGTGTGTAAGAGGGATATTTATGGTTTTGACATATAGATCTTGAGATGTATAGGTATGTACCTGCAGTGTGTGTGTGTGAGGTGCTTGTATGTGTACTTGTGATTGTGAGGGTGTGTGCGCATGCTTGTATGTCTGTTTGTGTGTGCATGCATTTGTGTGTGTGTGTGTGTGTGTGCGAGCGTGCCTTTGTGGCAGCGTGTGCATGAGTGTGTCCCTTTGTAGAAGCACACTTGCTGAAATGGCACATTGACCACTGTGCTCCCCGATGGTCGATGTTTTATCCGTTCGCCTTCCGTGGCTCAGCCAGACTAGACAGCAGCTGGCAGAACTGGTGCAGTGAGTTCAACCAACTGACATGCACGCAGACGACCCGTGCTGACTCTGGCGCACATCTGAACCAGATCCGGGCCGCGTGCACTCCCGAGGCAGCTGCTGTGTGATTGCCTGGCACTGCCGGCCAAGCCAAAACAAAAGGCCTCAGTCCCAGTCCCAGTCCCAGTGTGGTGATTAGCCGAGGAGAGAGGGCAGGGAGGATGTGAGCCGGGCCCTCTGGCCCTGTGAGTTGAGCTCTTTCTTTTCGGAGGCGACGTGCCTCACTGGTGCTCCTCTGTGCCCTCACTAGCACATGGCACATCGGCATCATGTGAGGGAGCTGAGGTCAGAGGGCCCGTGTGAGTGCCGGTGACTCGCTTGTGTACTCACTTGTTTTTCCTCTCTCCTCTTCTCTCCAAATTCAGTGTTCCCTTTTTTTCCCTCTCTCCTCTCATCTCTTCTAATTTCCTCTCCTCTCTTCCCATCACCAGAGCCAGGGCTCCAAATTCTTTCCAAATGCAGTGTGTTTTGTTTTCCCCCTTCTCCTCTCTTCTCCTCTCCTCTCCTCTCCTCTCCTATCCTTTCCTCTCCTCTCCTCTCCTCTACTCTCCACTCCTCTCCTCCTCTCATGTCCTGATCCAGGACTCAAGTGTCTGCTTGTCTGTGCTGTCTCCTGCAGACTTCATCCATTCAAACATCACCCCACTCACTCAAACATTAAAAACACCTCGGCTAAATTATTCACCAGCTCACCAAACAGGGTCAGCATCTCACTCAGTCTGAGTCATCAGCATAGACGGAGGCACAGGCATCCTCTCGCGGGCTATTTATGTCCGTCTCACCATAGCAGCAGTGTCCGGCGACTCTAGTCAGGACTTGGCCCGGATCCGTGCCGAAACCCACTGGGATTTGCGTTTCCTTTCAGGAAGGGTCAGAATGAGATGCATTTCCTGGACGGAGATGGACAGAGGGCGAGAGAAACCAACACTCGCCAAATGAAACGCCGTTTAGCCCAGCCCACGGGTTCAGGGATAGGACCTGTAGGGCAGTGTGTTCCCAAACTATTTTCTCAGGGCACACTTTTTAAAAATGACAATTCATTGTAACCCAGTTCACAATAGGCATATTGTAAATCCAGACTGAATCTGTGCATAAATGAATGGCACTGATCATTCTTAGTACAGCAGATGGAAGAGGGAAATGACCTGTATGGCATCTGCCATGCTGAGCCATAGAACCAGATAGGCTCTGCTGTTTTGTTTATGGGTTTGTTACATAGTGGGCTAACTGGCGTGTTCAGGGATTATGGTTCGTTCATGCGTAGATATCAGGAACACTGATTGACACCAGTGTAGCGATTGGGGTGGGAAGGGCTGGACTGTTCTCTGTCTGTGGACAGGAAGTCAGTTGAGTTGTGACACTGAGGGCGGCACTTGACATTTCTGCAGACTTTAGCGGAAGAGAAAAATCGCTCTCTTGTGTGTTTGTGTCATGAGTTGCAGTGGAAGGACGGAAGAAGCAAAATGTCATTTTGATGTTGACGGAGTACCACATGCTGCTTAGCAACAGCTATATGAATAAGCAGTTATCATATATAGGAAAACAGTCACCATGGAACTGCTCCATAAGGTTTATAACTAGTTACTAAGATGCTGATTTTTACATAAAATCAGACACTGCTTGAGACTGTCCGACACTGTGTTTTATTTAATCTGAGTTACCTAGCTGAACAATAGTATGAATTTGCAGGGCTGGGTAGCCTTGAAAACTACAAGTTTCCAAACTTTTAACATTTCAAAAGCGTTTAGCGTTCCTCCAGCATTCCTTCTCTTGGCTTCTCCCACACACTGTTGTTGTCTGATGAAGATGAGTCGTGTTCTTCTCTTAAGTTCTATTGTGTTGTTGTTCTCGTGTAAGTCTTAAGTCCTCAATCCTTTCCAAAATGTCCCATCTTTCTTTAATCTGATTTAAAGGTTTAGCATGACCCGTATTTATAACTGAAATATTGAAGACCATTCTTCACACAGTGTGGTTTCTGCCTAGGCTGCTGGTGTCCACTGACCAGGGAATAGATAAGCTCCTGAGTCATCATAGAAGAGTAAGATGTAGCATGGACAGTCCTATTCCCTACACTATATTTCATTCTGCGTTAACCCTTAAAGGTGTGACGGGAATGAACATTCTAAAGAATATCTGGGTCCATTGAATTCAACATAGAATTTTAGAACCTTCAATTGTTGCAGAACGGAATCTTATGTTAGAATGTTGAAAACCCCACACCTGGAAAAGATGTCAATTAAATTATGAGGGTGTAAGTGCCGGTTTTGGTTTACGTAATTCATGTTCCAGACCTGTTAAATTGCAGGTTGTATGCTGCTGCCCAATCAAAGCTGTCCATTATACACAACTCATCCAAGTTCCTAGCAGTAAGTAATACGTTCAGCAGGTGTTTAATGTGCTGTGTGCCTTTTGTGTTGACCTCTGACCTCTGCTGCAGGTATAATGGCTCGCTGCCGGGGGGTGACCGAGGCCGCAAGAAGAGCCGCTTCGCTCTCTACAGACGGGCCAAGGCCAACGGAGTCCGACCCAGCACTGTACACATCCTCACTAACCCACAGGACAGCAAGGTGAGTGAGTGTGTGGGGTCGGTCAAACCCAGCAATGTACACATCTTCACCAGTCCACAGGACAGCAAGGTGTGTGTGTGTGTGTGTGTGTGTGTGTGTGTGTGTGTGTGTGTGTGCGCATGGTTGGTCAAACCCAATACTTCCTTACTAACCCACAGGGCAGCAGCTGAATGTGCATTACAGAAGCAAGAATATCCCCCACACTGAACGCGTCTGCCGCATTGAATGTTTTTTTTTTTGTAAAAAAAGAAAGTGGCCGAGTGATTTGAATTGATTTCTTCTCTCCATAATGAAACTCTTTAGCAGCTCTCTGCAGTGTTAGTGAAGTGCTCTTGGTCACGGCTGAGTGCTGAGTGTCCCCTTTATTCTGCAGCGATGGGGGAGCAAGCCCTCACACTTTACTGAGTGTACTCTCACACACTCACACACTCTACCCTTCACCTAAACACACGCAACCTTTTACCAACCATACTCAAAATGTAAATGTAAATCAGGTTTCTTGGCCAAGTATACCTGCGTATACAAAGAATTTGGTCTCTGCATGTATCCCATCCGTAAATTAAAGAACACACAGAGCACACAGTGAACATACAGTGAGGTGAAGCACACACTAACCTGGAGCAGTGAGCTGCCTTTTTACAGCGGCGCTCGGGGAGCAGTGAGGGGTTAGGTGCCTTGCTCAAGGGCACTTTAGCCGTTCCCACTGGTCGGGGATCGAACCGCCAACCCTTCGGTTACAAGCCCGAAGCCCTAACCAGTAGGACACGGCTGCCCCAAACTTAAAGCCCTCACACTTCACTGTACACTTTCATACTCGCACTCAACCCTTCACTTCAACTATACTGAACATTTTAACAACACACACACACACTCACACTCACACTCAGCCCTTTGCCAAACACACAACGCTCCTCTGCAAAGACCGTTAATGGATACATTTTCCAATTCCCCCACAACAGTGAGGCCTGACTGTGAGCTATGGCAGGCCTGGCTTATGCAGTAAAGTCTCATATCTGTCTTAGGCAGTAAAATCTCCCTCTCTCAGGAAGTGAATGGCATTTAGAACCTGAAAGAGTTATTTTAATTTTCTTAATGGAAGAACGCTGAAAGCTTTTACCCTAGAAGGCTTCTGTCCAGGACCTCTAACTCAAGCCTCAAATAACTTTTTGGGAACAGAGAGTTCATTATGTGGGACAGATAGACACATGAGCTTTTCTCGAGAGTTCATGAACTCGTTTGAGAAGTGTTTCCTAATACTTGGCACAAGAGAGCAAATACTTCAGACAGCTGCTTGTCCAGCCAAAGCTGTTACATAGAATTGGAAATTGCATGGAATCAAAAAGGACCTGTTCTGTGCTCCCTCAGACGTTGAACCGTAACGGCCACTGCAGCATTTCCTGTATACGTTACACTCTGATCTTGACCCAATTCTTTTGACAATTTCTTTTGAAGATTTCTTATTTTGTGTGTGTGTGTACAAAATAGTAATAGAGTAAAAAAAAACTACTAGTGTTTCTTTGAAGTCAAATACTCCAGAAGAGCTGTAGCCTGGGCTGTGTTCCATCTGAACTGGATCTTATTGTGTGTCTGTCTGTTTTATTTGTTTATTGTTCTTTCTTCCTCAGGCGGTCAATAGTAAGGGCCACCACAGCATCTCCTTCACACTGTCCCGTAACCAGACGGTGGTGGTGGAGTACTGTCATGACCCCGACACGGACATGTTCCAGGTGAGTCTTGCGCTGAGCTAAAACCCATCTGAACCTGAACCCATCTGAACCATACGCACACACACACGCACACACATCCAAAACTCTCAAAACAATTCTACTCCGGATGCTGGAGTATTTTATTCTTCAGTATTCTTGAGCATTTGTACCACCATGGGAGATCCTAATGATCCGTCTCTCTTTCTCTCTCCCTCTGTCTATCTGTCTGTTTATATGTGACTGCAACGCACACGCACACACACACACACACACACACACACACACACACCCACACACACACCCATCTCTCCCCCAGATTGGCCGCTCCACCGAGAGCCCCATTGACTTCGTCGTGACGGACACCACGGGGGGCTCCAAGGAGACGGAGGACTCGTCCGTGTCCCCGAGCACCATTTCCCGCTTCGCCTGCCGCGTGGTGTGCCAGCGCCACCCGCCATACACCGCCCGCATCTACGCCGCCGGCTTCGACTCCTCCAAAAACATCTTCCTCGGGGTACTGCCTCCATCTGACTCATTTATATCCTCAGCAGCACGCGAGGGTTTGGTGGTTTGGGTGGGAAATGTTAATAGAGTGTGTCACAAGAACTGAGGTGTGCGTGTGCGTGTGTGTGCGTGTGCGTGCATCTTATAAGGAGATATGTGTGTCACACAGTAGTGATTGTAACAGTTTTCTGATCTTATCAGTTGTAAACGTGACTAAGTCACCATATCCACTTTCAACCATTGCAGATCTTGCACTAAATAGATAATTTCATGCTTATCATCATTTACTTATCGTTAGCAAATTCCAGTAACTAACCTGAATTATCAGGTTCACCTGTGCTGGTGTGCGTTGTTGTCTGTAGAGCCGTTGGCATTGAACTCAAAACACCTCTATATAATACCTTGTCTTGTTTGTGTAATATTTTGTATGTATGTAATGTATGTATGTATGTATGTGTGTGTGTGTGTGTGTGTGTGTGTGTATGTATGTATGTATGTATCACACAGACACAGACAGAGTGTCTATATATTGTCTATTCTAGAGGGACCCTAACAGCCAGAAGCAAATTCCAATTCTGAACATACTGGGCCATTAAACCTGGTTCTGATTCTGGTTCTGATGACTGCCTGACGTACTTCATGTCTTCTTTCTCCTCGTGGGCCTGCCGCAGGAAAAGGCCACTAAGTGGAAGAACCCTGATGGCCACATGGACGGGCTGACCACCAATGGCGTGCTGGTGATGCACCCCGAGGGTTTCCCTGACGACTCCAAGCAGGGGGCCTGGCGGGAGATCTCGGTGTGCGGGGACGTGTACACGCTGCGGGAGACTCGCTCGGGACCTGTACGGGGACAGCTGGTACGCGCTCACACTCACAGCTTAACGCTCTTAAAGCAATAGTTAGGAAGAGAAAATAATTTGATCCTCTCTGTGTGATAATACTTCAAAATGCCACTGGAGCATAATGCCACTGATGATGTTGCACTGAAGTATGGATACTGCATTTACTATTTTATGATGTAGAGATGTGTATTCATGTTGTTGTGTGGGGTTATGGGAGGGTTTAGTGGTCCTGTTGTTTATAATGTAGAGATACTTGGTATTGTGTATTGTTTTTGTGTGGGGGTATGGGTGGGTTTAATGGTCCTGTTGTTGTATGTTGTCTGTCTATCTGACGAGCTGTATGGTGCAAGACAAATTTCCGAAAGGATCAATAAATATCTATCTAAATAACGCCTTTTAGTGCTACAACGGTACCCAGTTAGTCAAAAAACGACTAAAAGGGGCATAATCCTATCCGATCAACGTTACATAGTGTAATATCAAGCATTTCAAGTGCACATTGTCAATGTCAGAGACTTCATTCTCCATATAATAAATCGATTGAAGCCATTATTTGAAGATAAAAGAACTGCATTGTGTTGCTTTAATGGTTCGTTCTGTATGATATCGCTCACACCCATTGACTGTAAAAATCATCAGAGAGTCAAAAGCGAAGCCGCTGGTAGGGGGTCGAAATTGGCAGATCAAACCATGTATGGTCAGCTGTTGGCGGACCTAGCCAGTATTCTGTTGTACGTGTGCTCAGGCTCTACAGAGCCCTTGCTGCAGTGCAGACTCTGGACTCCTCTAATATGGCTGACCAATTCTGACTTCCTTCCTTCAGAATGTAAGTGTGTGATGATGCCATGCTGTCCATTATTCTGTTGGTCACATCAGGGCTGGGGATGGATCCGTCTCGCAGTCTCGCTCTGTAAGATGTCCACACAGCCTCTTTTCACTAGCATCACACTTTGTAACACCGTGCTCTACCTGCATGCAATATGAGTGAGTGAGAGAGCGATAAAATCAGTTAGATAACTTTGTTACGTTTTCCATTGGAATGTTCTGGCTGGATGCAATGCGACACCGTGCTGTGCAGAGAGATGTGGTGCGACGTTTTGAGCAGAACTTTTGTCGGTTTCTATTTCCTTTCTGTCGCTCACGTTGAACTGTGCTATTTCGAACGAGAAATATGACTCAACAGGCCGACGTATTTAACGGAATCAGTGTGGACAGAGACATTTAACGCTGGCGACGCTCGTATGCTGATGGGACAAGCTGTAACTCATCTGGCCTTGACCTGACCTCTTGTCCAGATTCATTGTCCGTCATCATTATAGATTGTTGTTGTTATTGTTGTTTATCACAGCTGATATTTAGGTACAGTACGGTATTCCATGATCTCTGAATTGCTCCAAGTGTGTGTGTGTGCTACCTTGTCAAAGCCTTCATGAGTATTTCTGTGCCATTAAAAATAAGTATTGTTTTTAACGAATTAATTTTCCTTAGTCGTGCTTTGGATATCATGGTTATTGCCATATGACTTCACTATTGACTGTTATTTTATGTTAATATAATGTTAAATGATGTCATTGTTAATCGCTTCGGACAGAAGTATCTGCTAAGAACCATAAACGTAAACATCGGTATGTATAGGTGGCACTGTACCGTGAAGATAAAAGATTTTAAAGTCCCTTCTGTGGAACATTTGTTATGAAACTCATTGCAGCTGGAAGTTTAAAACACAACACACTGACTGAGACGGTAGCATCACCTTTCCACCAGCGTGCCTGTGTTTGGCCGGGCTCCCTGCTTCTAATGACTTGAGCTGACTCTGCGTGTCTGCCTGAGTGTTAAATTGTGCTGATGCTGGAGATCGGTGAAAAGACTCGGCGGTTAAGTTCATATACTGAAGGGGGATGCTTGTGGTAGATCTCACCTTTCTAACACACACACACACACACACACACACACACACACACACACACAGATTGTGCTCTTACACGGTTGGAATTTTATTGAGACAGGGAATGGATTCAGAGTGGATTAGGAGTTTTCAAATATGGCAGGTTTTATTTAAGATTTACTTGTGTGTTGGTATGCTTGCTATTTGGTATGCTTGCTAATAGTGATCGTGTTGCTGCAGTGTTGCCAGTTTCAGTAATTTACAATAGTACAGGGACAAAAGAAAATGGAAATGCAATCGTCCGGAATTATCCTTTGCACCATGTACTGGTACTGTGGGGAAATGTTAGCCTGGAGGACCAGACCCAATCTGAAAGATTAAGGGTCTGGCCATGAATAACGTCATGGCCCAACTCGAGGGGCGGCACCAAGCACGCATTTGAAAATCTCCCTGCACGCAATTGGATAACACTATATGGTCAATGTTACCTAACTGATTCGGGACTTCGACACAATTGGATAACACTACGTCCGTCATCTGTTTAGCTTGCCTCTGGCCCGCCTATATCAGATACACAGATATGATTGGTTCCCCGCGATGCAAGGGGCAAAAGTTACTGTGCATCATTACTCGTTGCCAGAGTCTCTCGCTGAGCAAATGCGTCCACGAGAACTCTGGATTCCCAGGGTAGGGAAATGGTGTTGCAGTGCAGAAAGACAGGCTGTCTTTAAAATGAGTTCCAGCTCATTTCCCCTGGGGATCAATAAAGTATCTATCTATCTATCTATCTAGCTTTTGCTGGTGTGGCCCACACATCCACAGAGGGAAAAGAATCCGCATGGGGTGAAGTCTATTGGGAGTTTAGGCCGTGAGGAGAGCAGGCTACAGTGTTTGGTGTAGACAAAGATTGTTAAGGCGGAGCAAGATATTTCATCAGGAGCCACTTCCGGGAACCCGGATCGCACGAGGGGGGGTCAAAATCCCCCTTTATGCAGAGCAGAGGCAGCGACTGCTCCATTGAAGTCTATGGGCATAGCTCAGAATTTCACCACATATGCTAAGGTCTTGGTTCTATAGAGTTAGGAATGTGAATTTCGGGCACGTTTTCATGATCCTCAAACCCTTCTGAACATTTCAGGTACATTTTAGCATTTTTGAGCATTCCAGTCTGGAGAAAATCGACCTTATATCAGGTGTCGCCCGGTTATTTATGCAGCTGCTGTTGGCGGTTGCAACGATACGCTCATCAATACGCCATCGACACGCCTCTTTATGCAGACAGGATTTGATCCCCATTTCGCGCCCATTGACATGAACTACGACGAAGTATCTTGCTCCGCCTTAACAATCTTTGGTGTAGATATGCATGAGCCCCTGAAATATCTGTGATGGCCGTCCCTTCTAGCCCGCGGAGCACAACAGGTGAAATGTCCCCGTGTTTCCGCTGTTCTCTGAACTCTTGTTTGTTTGTTTGTTTGTTTGTTTGTTTGTGTTCCCGTGGGCAGGCTCAGGGGGAGAGCAGTGCGCTGCAGGACGGCTCCCTGGTGGACCTGTGCGGCGCCACCCTGCTGTGGCGCACGGCCGAGGGCCTGCTGCGGGCGCCCACCCTGCGCCACCTGGACGCGCTGCGTCTGGAGCTGAACGCTGGCCGTCCGCAGTGCCCTGTGGGCCTCAACACGCTGGCCTTCCCCAGCCTCCCGCGCAGCCACAGCCTGGAGGAGCGCCAGCCCTGGGTCTACCTCACCTGCGGCCACGTGCACGGCCGCCACGACTGGGGCCAGCGGCCGGAGCGGCACCGCGAGGAGGGTGGGAGGGGGGAGGACGGCGGCAGCGCCGCCGGCGTCGGGGGGAACCGCGAGTGCCCGCTGTGCCGCTCCGTGGGGCCCTACGTGCCGCTGTGGCTGGGCAGCGAGCCGGCGCTGTACGTGGACGCGGGTGCCCCAACGCACACCTTCACGCCCTGCGGCCACGTGTGCTCAGAGCGCACCGCGCGCTACTGGGCCGAGACGCCGCTGCCACATGGCACACACGCCTTCCGCCCCACATGCCCCTTCTGCTCCACGCCGCTGGCGCCTGCCCCTGGGTTCTCCCGCCTCATCTTCCAGGGCCCAGTGGACTGACCCAACACCCCGCCCCCAACCCCAGGACCCCACTCCACCTCGACCCAACGGCAGCCGCCAGCAGAGAGGATCTGGCTTAGCTGCTGCCTCCCCTCTCCAACTCTCCTTGTGATGTCCCTGAGGCAACCAGAGGTGTACACACACACACACACACACACACACACACACTCACTCACTCACTCACTATCAGGCTCTTTCTGTGTGTTAACAGACATACATACTTTAGCATTACCTCCTGATTGAGTAACTGGGCTCAGACTCCTGGTGGAATGGATGCAGTTTAACTTCCCAAAAGCTTGGTTGGGTTACCACCACGTTTAACGAGGGGGGTGTGTAGGATTTTCAGTCTAAAACATTCATAGCAATAGAATGCTAAGAAATAAACATTTTGATGTAATGTCAAAAACACCTGTTCTAGCCAGATATCCACTAAATTTAGCATGCTAACCGGCAAGTTCCAGGCCATACTCTCATAACCTTGGTACCTCAAGAGATGCTGTGTTGAATACATGTAAGTCAATGAAATAGCGCTGTGACGGACGTTATGGTGCGTTTAATACAATTGGAATCCTACTAGCTCCTTTTAAACAATGGCCTATTTACTCTACTGTAAATAACTGATACGACAACCAGGCTTTACGGTAACTGTTAACAGTTAACTGCTCATGTTTACTCTTTCAAAACAACTATTACTCTCTGAGTCTGAGGGATGTGTATGTGTGTATACCTCTGCAATCCGGTTGCCCCAACAACTTCTGACGCTGGAGGTTTCACTGGCGAGCCGAGGCCGATTTGGTTTTACGCAGGGCTGTTTGGGCCTGTACCCCACTGACTCTACCGCCAGACGGTGACTACCGGACTGGAACTCACTCGCACTCCCAAACAGCACTCTACTCTACTCTACTCTACTCTACTCTACTCTACTCTACTCTAAGCAATACACAGTCCATCTAAGCTACTTTTAACTTCTACCAAGAGATGCAACAACGCTGCAGTCCACTTTACTGTAAAACACCACAATATTGCCTCCGCCACTGGGAGCTCCAGTCTCGGGTCAACCCCAGGGTCAGGGCATCCATGTAGCCCTTGCCAAATGGTAGCTGCCCCCACACCCCCGGGCCGCCTCCACGCCAGCGCAGGGCCAGACCCCCACATGGCTCAGCAGGTCCGGCTCCGCTCCGACCTGGCTCCCTACTTAGAGGTCTTGATCTTTATTTTTTACTCGTTTGTGTTAGCGTTTAAATGGAATGTGTGGTCGTAGCAAAGGCAGTGTGTAGAACCGTATGGAGATGCTCATATTTTTCTATATGGAGGCTGTCGGTCTCGTCCTAGCTGACCTCTCCGGTTAGCTCTTTTTTATATTCCAGTGTTTGACATATAGCAGTATATGAATATATATTGTACGTATGTGTGGAAATATGACTATATGATATGAAATGATGTGACTACTGAAGATCTCTCAGCTCAAACAGATCGAATGCCACACTGTGTTCCATCCCATCATGGCGGCTCGGCTTGTCTTGGATCAGACCCAGTCCGCTCCTGGTTTGACCTCAATGCTGACCAGATCAGGATCACGGCCTGCCTTGAGCCAGACGCCATCTGGGACGTGAGGAAAAACAAACAAACAAACAACATTAACTGACTAAACACGATAACACTCACTCTCCAATCTCATCACGATGAATGTACTATTCAAAACTTCCTGGCAATATGTTTCTTCCCCCTGGTGCTAGATATGATCTCGCTTCGCTATATTTCTATCAGCGCGCCACAACACTCAGAACCTCAAGTGTGTGAGAAACCTCACGTGACATTTGCCTGCTCTAAACACTCCCCCATATATATATATATATATATATATATATATATATAAACACACAAACAAAGACTGTGCACTTCTGGACACACAAGATTGGTTTAAGGGGTCTCAATCCATCTGGTATTAAGAGGATTTGGGCTGACATCAGCTGGTATTTCCAAATGCTCCGTCGAGACAGTTTAAACGGGAATCAACCTCTCGATGTCATTCTTTGATTAAACACAAGCACTCTACTGCCAAAGCTGGCTGGCTTACTACACAGTAACAACAGACATAGAGGAGGGGTATTAAGTCTAGGTTTGCCTTGATTTTAATACTTACCTTGATGTTTACATTTACCAGATGCTGCCAAAAAACAAACCGAAAGGGGATGAAAAAGATGTGTTGGTCTATTGCTAGAGGTTGTGGTGCATTTGTTTCCTTTGATGTATGCTGGGAACAGTGCCAGGAGACCCACTCACTTGTGTGAACTCTCTGGCATTTGATCGTGGTCATGTGTGGATGAAGATGATGATGATGATGGTGATGATAATTATAAGAACAGCCCCTTAGGATGTTAAGCCAAGCTCTACAGATCCCTCAACAAATTCCCTTGCTTGAGGGTGTGCCCAAATTAGGGTCAGTCCAGTCCCTGTTGACTGGACACAGAGACTGATCGACTCAGGGAGCATGTGCAGTTAGCGGTCACTGGAACAGGACACAGAGCTCGGATCGGAGTTGGAGTTGACTGGAGAAGATTCAGCGAAAGGGAGGGGTCTCTGTAGTGTTCATTCAAACTTAAGTGTCCTTCCTAGATAACAGGTTCACTGTTGGCTGTTGTTTTGGATGTTGAGGGGGTAGTGTTTGCCGTGTTTTACTGCTCAAGCTCAAAAGCCCATGATGTTGGCTGAGACTGACTCCAGAGTGGTTCACAGCTGTAATAAGCATCATGTTCAGCAGTTTTGTCCTGCACAGATTCTATGACCGCAGTTGCCCCTGGCTTTTGTCCTGCACAGATCCTATGACCGCAGTTGCCCCTGGCTTTTGTCCTCAACAAATACTATGACCGCAGTTGCCCCTGGCTTTTGTCCTGAACAGATCCTATGACAGCAGTTGCCCCTGGCTTTTGTCCTGCATAGATCCTATGACCGCAGTTGCCCCTGGCTTTTGTCCTGCACAGATCCTATGCAGTTCAGGTGGACCTGCTGCAGTTTGGTGCCCGACACATGCCAGAGGTGGTTAGGAATCAGACCCAAACTCACTCGGCAGCAGCTGTGACCATTGTACCACCACACCCATGTACGGTGTATCAGAAATATATAGGCTTAGCTGGGAACTGCTGAGCTTCTGTCCTATACTCTGACATCCACATGGTTTCTCTCCAACTCAACCTCCCTCTTCAGAAACCTGTGATTATTTTTTTCTAGGAGGTTCAACTCTGAAGCCACTACTAAACCTTGGGAAGGAGGACCTTAGCAGTCCCTGGGTACAACATGTGGCACGTTTGCAACCGTCACAAGCCAGTCGTTGCATGGTCGCTGAATCTCGCGTCATGCTGTATAATGTGAATGGCTGAAATGGGAGGGATTGAGACTGCTGGTGTCTGAATCCAAATGGTTTTCATCTTGTTAGATATAGCCTTGGTAGTTAAACAGTCTTCCAGGCAAACACCTGACATATGGTGCTCCCCACTCCATCCAAGGGCTTCATCTTTCAACCCTACCGCCATCTTTTCTCTCTGACGTTGGGTGGCCTCAGGTGCACAGCTGGTCAACATTTACCATCTCGCCAGGGTCATTTCTGTGTGTGTGTGTGTGTGTGTGTGTGTGTGTGTGTGTGTGGATTCAGCTGACTTTTAACATTGTAAGATGGGCTAGTGATGCGTGATGTGAATAATGTGTGTGTGGGTTTGTGTGTGTGTGCCAGTCTTGCCTAGCGACTGTGGCTCTGATTACAGGGTAAATTTTACTTGCGGTCTAACACAGGTCTGTGCTCTAAAGCTGCGTAGAGTTTAGGATGTTTACGGGTTGTTGCTGTTGTTGTTGTGAAGGTCTGTGCCCTTGGGAAATAGACCAAATGTTGGAAACTGGGGATTCACTCTGCACCTGCTTCACCATAACAATGCCAGCTCCAAAACATTCACAAGCAAATCACTACACCAGTTCAGAGTTGTAGTGTCTTTTTGGTTAGACACAACATTTTTTGCCATGCCTCTAAGTGTCAAGTCACATGCACTTCTAGTATAATGCACAAGGGGGAGCCTTAATATTTCATAAGCAGTGCAAGATCTCCATGGTAGCAAAAACATTTACCCAATGTAGCCACAGTGGCTGCTCATTAGAGTTTTTTGATCACACGGGTGTGTAGCTCTAATATTTCTTGTAGAAATTGAATGCTACATCTTATCATAGCACTTATGTAGTTTAAAAAACCTATGCATTTGAGAGTGCCAAACAACTGCGCGAACATGTTTGCCATTTTGTCATTGAGTTTCAGTTCTGTCATCAAACGGAAGATGACTCAAGAGCGCCCTCCAGTGCAGTTACCGGCGTGCATTTTCTAAAGACCTCTGACACAGAATCCTGCCCTCTATCACCCGGAGAAATCAGAGTAAAAAACATGGTTTTCACTCTTTTCAAACATTTACAAAAGTGTTTTTTTTATTATTATTAATTATACCAACCTTTGCACATTTTTTTTAACACCTCTCTCACTTTGTGAATCCTGTACCTCAACCCATCTACATTCCACTGTCTGAGCGCATGGCATAGGCTACACCGTAGATTCACAATGACCGGTGATGATGTGAACTCCAGGGTGCACAGACAATCACATAACCACACATCAATAAAGTCAACGTTCCAAAAACCAAACCTGTCTGTTTTGCTTCTGTCTGTGGGGTGCGTTGTGAATAGTTTATCAAGTTAAGCAAAACAATAGATTGTCCAGTGACGTCATTTGGCACGGAATGGAAAGGAACGTCATGGGCATCATGCATATCAAATCACACTGTTATGGACACTTATTTTGTCCAACAAGTTTTACATTCTTTAAATAGCAGTAGGTTGTTTGTCACTAGACATATATTATTATGTATTATTATACATTATTTTTAATAAGACATTTTGAAAACCGTTATACTGTCGTACAAGTGTTTTCAAATGTACAGGCATTAAGGAGTGATAGTCTACTTCTTAAATTAAGGAAACATGTCAAGACAAAGTGGATAGGTATTTATCTTGACCGAAAGAGGGCACTGTTCACCCTTTAATCGCACTGCCTCACGCTGTCACCGCGCCGCGGGCGCTTCACCCAGGGGCTTTCATGGTTGTTTCCATTCCAAACATGGCAGTGACTCCAGAAAACGGTGGAAAAAAATCACAGATGATGGTCAACTGGACCGTAACGTTTGCAATTTTCTTTTCAACCTTTTATTTCAGGTTTCCTCTCCTCACTTGGAGCCCTTTAGTGTGCTGTTGCAGTATCAGGGTCCATTAAGGAAGACGCCTTAAATATCAGCCAACGGTGTTTTATTTTTTTAATCTACATAATGGTGTCTAAATCGTCATTTTGAGACTATTAAAACCCACAATGAAATGCTGACGTAAACAGAGGCGCTTCATCAAAAATGTGGATACTCAACCATCCATTAAAGATGTAGGCTATTAAAAAGAAAATCACTCGGCAATCATAATTATTATTATTAATAATAATAATAATAATTATTATTATTATTATATAGTAAAAATAATAATAATAATCATATAACCAATAATAATGTTTAGACTACTAATCATTTTATGTAGGTCTACTCTTGTCACCTGTGGGCCTAGATTCAGATAAACCTATACGGATTCTCATGTTGAGGGGGTTATGCCGCGTCTTTGATGAAGACTCGTAGGCTGTTTCCTGTGGGTGCCTACCTGGGGGCAGTGTTGGTGGAGGAGGGGTAGGCTACAAGTCCCTGCGGTAATAATCACTCGGTTCATGATCAGCCTCCGCTCCACACGGCTCATTAGGGGGGGAGAACATCCGTTTACAGTAGGCAGTGGTCTCATTGTTTAATCCATTCACAAGTGGGCATTAAGTTAAAATGAGTGTGGGACAAAAAGGAGATTAATGAAGTTTCCTTCCCGTACTTTCTGCTGCCTCCGCTCTTCTCGCACTCACAGCACACACACGGCAGCGGCAAAGCCGCATCCTGCAGGAATTTGGCCACCCTGTTTATAAATCTCATTAGCTTCGATGCTAAAGCTATTTTTTACCAGCCTTTTGTGTCACTGCTGGGTCAGTAGTCTTGGGTGGTAATTACTGCATCACGTTCTAGCAATTCAGAGATGCAAAATAAGCCACATCATTTTTTATTATGTTGTTAGTTTGAAGTGTTATCAAGAAGGCTACTATTTTTGACTGATTATGTAAGTCGATAGGCCTAAACTTCAGCTGCTATGGTGGCCCAATAACGCAGGAGACCCCCCACCTTTTACATGACTGTATTTAACTTAATTGAATCCTTGGAAAATTGCAATGTATTGGCATAGCCTGCTCATTGATTTAATTGTTAAATGGCATGGCGGTTACAATGTTCATGTAGCCTATAGCTAATGATTTGCGGTAGCCAAACAGTGCGCATTGTCTGACTTAGCCTACTTACTATTGAACTATTTAACACTATTTAACTTACTATTTACTACAGTTTATTTATTTAAATAGGACATTTTATATTGGTTAGTTTTAGCAGTGGCATGGGAAACACAGGCTTATTAGCCCAATAAACATATGAATTCATGGCAGAAGACAATGTTTTCTTTTCTTAATAGCCTTCGAATGCAAATATTACACCGGGAATAGCCTATTAAATTAGCTTAACCAGAGCAAAGGTAGGCATACACGTTACCTAAACACTCACTGAGCAGCTTACCCCATCAATGGTTTGTGAGGTTTATAAACTGTTTTATACTAAATACAAATCTGTGATCGCCTACTGTGATTTGTGAATACGAGCCTAGCCTATCTAGGCCTGTATGTGCAAAGAATGACAGAATTACAGTAAATAATCTCTTAATGAGGCCACGAAGGAAGACTCCTCTTGTTTTAAACAGTTCCTTAAAATAACATCCACATTTATAACTGCTAATTCACTGGTGTGATTTGGACTTACGATCTAACAATTATTTAAAAATCATGTATATGCTATATTATTTATTATAGAATAGAGGCTGTGGTCATTGGTGATTATTAAACTACATCATTAAAATAATTTCATAAACATCCCCCCATTCGAGTGACTCACAAATTTTACGAATCCATGTTCTGTAGGTTACCAAACAACACAAGTAGAACCTAATTAGAACATAAAGTTAAATTCACTATGAAAAATAATGATAATATACTCAGCTGAGTCGCCAAATTCTGCGAAACATTGTGGATCATGTCCAAGTGGCACGCGGACTCACCTAGACCTGTTTCAGGACCATGAACAGCTCCTCGCGCAGTGACGCATGCCAATCAGCCTATGGGCTTCCGTGCTGGCAGACCAGGTATTCTAGTGTTCAGAGGTCCCTCTCTCTGAACCTTGAAAATAAATCGTATTACTCATCTGTGCCTTTCATCGCTAGTTTACCCGTG
>NC_063196.1:27912141-27917141 GCF_017589495.1 Alosa alosa
CAGTCGCGCTGTCAAACAGCACTAAGCACTCAAATTGATTACTGGAGTGTTCACAGGGATCCACCCGCCACAGCCACGACCACAACCACAACGACAGCAGAGGCAGAGGCAGCAGAAGTATACACAAGCCCCCCTCACACACACACACACACACACACACACACACACTTTTTCTTGTTTTTTTTAATAGCTTTCATTTTCGTAGAGTCAGCTTCTGGTGTGTCAAGTCAGTGCAGTGCACGCATTTAGAAAGTGCTTGCTCGGAAATCCTGGCGGTGTTCTGGAGGAGACTTACAGAAACAATGTGCCGCGGTCGGTCTGGAGAATTTGATTTGGGAGTCGGGCCCGGCTGGCTTTGCACTCTCTCCCTCACTGACAGTTAAAAAATGACATGCTCAGATGCTGTCACATGCTACTGGAGGAAGTAGTGTGAAAGAGACTCAGGCTTCAGGGTATTAGGAGAGGAAAATAAGTGGAGAGAAGAGAGGAGAAGAGAAGGGAAGAGAGGAGAGGAAGAGAAGAGAGGAAAAGAGAAGAGAGGAAAAGAGAAGGGAAGGGAGGAGAGGAAGAGAAGAGAGGAAAAGAGAAGGGAAGGGAGGAGAGGAAGAGAAGAGAGGAAAAGAGAAGGGAAGGGAGGAGAGGAAGAGAAGAGAGGAAGAGAAGGGAAGAGAAGAGAGGAAAAGAGAAGAGAGGAGAAGAGAAGGGAAGAGAGGAGAGGAAGAGAAGAGAGGAAAAGAGAAGAGAGGAAAAGAGAAGGGAAGGGAGGAGAGGAAGAGAAGAGAGGAAAAGAGAAGAGAGGAAAAGAGAAGGAAGGAGGAGAGGAAGAGAAGAGAGGAAAAGAGAAGAGAGGAAAAGAGAAGAGAGGAAAAGAGAAGGGAAGGGAGGAGAGGAAGAGAAGAGAGGAAAAGAGAAGAGGAAAAAGAAGGGAGGAAAAGAGAAGGGGAAGGAGGAGGGAAGAGAAGAGAGGAAAGAGAAGAGAGGGAAGAGAAGAGAGGAAAGAGAAGGGAGGAGGAGGAAGAGAAGAGAGGAAAAGAGAAGAGAGGAAAAGAGAAGGGAAGGGAGGAGAGGAAGAGAAGAGAGGAAAAGAGAAGGGAAGAGAGGAGAGGAAGAGAAGAGAGGAAAAGAGAAGAGAGGAAAAGAGAAGGGAAGGAGGAGAGGAAGAGAAGAGAAGGGAGGAGAAGAGGACAGAAGAGAAGAGAAGAGGAAAGAAGAGGAGGAAGGAGAAGAGAAGAAAGAGAAGCAGGTGCTATAATGTGGACAGACTGATAGTCTAAATGGCCAGTGAGAGTTTGTGGCCATTTTGTGACTCTGTGACAAGCCAATGTTCTCATGTTGAACTCCGTTTCACTTGCTGTTCACTTTAAATAGGAAGAGACACATAGTTTACTGGCCCTGTACACACACACACACACACACACACACACACACACACACACACACACACACACACACACACACACACACACTAGTGTATATATATACACACACAGAATGTGAACTGTGATGCAATGTCTTTGGACTCCCAGGAAATCAAGAAACCCGGGAGATTAAGCTCTCCAGCTTGAACATCAGACGAGGGAACAGTTCAAAGGCATGTGACACCGAAATGGGAGTCGTTTCTGCTCTGAAAGTGTGTGTCAATGGGTGTGTGTGCGTGTGTAAGAGAGTGAGAGAGAGCGAGAGGGAGAAAGAGAGAGAGAGAGAGCGAGACAGAGAGAGAGAAACAAACCGAGAAACAAACCAGAGCCATAGATAGAGGGGGTGCAGAGAAATATAAAAAGAGAGAGAGAAAGAGAAATAAATCAGTGAGAAAGGAAGAGAGGAACTGGAAATGAGAGAGAGAAAGAGAGAGCTTTGTGAAAGAGAGGAGAGACCTGGCGTGAATGAGGGAGGGGGGGAGGGAGAGGAGAGGAGGAGAGGAGAGAAAGGCGCAGTGACTCAGATTGGCAGAGGAAGGAAGCCTTCCCAGTCTTTGCATCTCATTTCCAGGCCCCGACAGCAGCGGCCAATCAGATTGGGAGCGGAGGCGGCAGCTTGGAGAGGAGAATAAAGACTCCAAAATACCATCACTGCTCTCATCCCTCTACGATAATACCTTCTCCTCCCCCCTCCCTCTCCCCTCCCTCCCTCTCTCTCGCCCTCCCTCTCCCTCTCCGCCTCTGCCTCCCTTCCCCTGCCAGTCATAATACTCATTATTATTATCTGTCCTCCAGAAACGCCTCAGGGTAGATCCTGTCCACAAGGCCTGCCCTCCCCCTGGCCTCAAGCCTGCAGGGCTGAAGTGCAGGCAAGAGGAGAAAGACAAAGACAGGGGGAGATTGAGAGAGGGAGAGAGAGAACAGAGATAGAGAGAGAGAGAACAGAGAGAGAGAGGGAACAGAGAGAGAGAGAATGGACGGGAGTGCAGATAGGAGGTTTGGCTGTAAAGTGTGATATCCAACTGTATGTGTGTGTGTGTGTGTGTGTGTGTGTGTGTGTGTGTGTGTGCCAGATATGCATAGTTTGTGTTTGCCCATTTGTTTACCAAAATAGTAGAAAGCCAAAAGGGTAAATGTGTATCTGTGCCTGCACATATGAGATCAATTTAGCATCTTTGTGTGTATGTCTGTGTGTGTGTGTGTGTGTGTGTGTGTGTGTGTGTGTGTGTGTGTGTGTGTGTGTGTGTGTGTGTGTGTGTGTGTGTGTGTGTGTGTGTTGTGTTTGTGTGTCTGTGTGTGTGTGTGTGTGTGTGTACATCCACTTGTTTGTCTGTCTTGCCATTTGTGAGCACAGATACACATTTGCCAAGTTTGATGAATACACTGTCAGAAATGCTCTACAAACCCTAAAGAATTTTCAGACCTTGCTGCTATACAGATGTCTTAGGAGACAGGCCAGGGATGCCACCATACACCAGACCAGTGCTGAGGACAGAAATGATACCTAGACAAGACACCATGCTCCCATGCTGTCAAGCCACCGTAGTATCTCTGTTACTGAAGACAGAATGGACCCCTAGAGCCACTATGCACTCTGTGTTTCTGATACACATGTTTCTAAGGATACAGTATAAATTAGGCCTTAATAAGTCACTATGCTATCTCTGTTTCTGATACACAGGTTATGACAATAGAAGGTCAAGCGACTACCTGTGCTGTTCTACACTTCACTGTATAAATACACTTTTCTTGAGATGCTGTATAGAGATGCTGTATAGAGAAGATGACATATAGAGATGCTGTATTGGGATGATGTATTGAGATGCTGTATAGAGATGCTGTATAGAGAAGATGACGTATAGAGATGACGTATAGAGATGATGTATAGAGATGCTGTATAGAGATGATGTATAGAGATGCTGTATAGAGATGATGTATAGAGATGATGTATAGGGAAGATGTATAGAGATGCTGTATAGAGATGATGTATAGAGATGATGTATAGGGAAGATGTATAGAGATGCTGTATAGAGATGCTGTATAGAGATGCTGTATAGAGATGATGTATAGAGATGCTGTATAGAGATGCTGTATAGAGATGATGTATAGGGAGATGATGTATAGAGATGCTGTATAGAGATGATGTATAGAGATGATGTATGGGGAAAATATATAGAGATGCTGTATAGAGAAGGGATGTGCTCTCTGTGTTCTTCTTTAGAAATGATGTATAACGATTATATTATAGAGATGTATTTTTCTTAATGATGCATAAAGATGATGTATAGAAATGCTGTGTAGAGATGCTGTGTAGAGATGCTGTATAGAGATGCTGTGTAGAGATGCTGCATAGAGATGCTGTGTAGAGATGCTGTGTAAAGATGCTTCATAGAGATGCTGTGTAGAGATTCTGTGTAGAGATTCTGTGTAGAGATGCTGTGTAGAGATGCTGTGTAGAGATGCTGCATAGAGATGCTGTGTGGAGATGCTGTGTAAAGATGCTTCATAGAGATGCTGTGTAGAGATTCTGTGTAGAGATGCTGTGTAGAAGATGTATTGAGATGATGTATAGAGATGCTGTATAGAGAACGCATCTGTGCATCTATGTTCCCCTTTAGTTGGGTTCCTGTCCCTGCACATCACAGGAGCCTCACGCAGCGCTGGTGCACAGAGTCCTGAAGGGCAGAGGGTAAGAATGACACAGAAAGACTCCCTCCTCCTGGGAGACAGGGATGCTATCACTCCAGATAACAGCCATCTCCGCATCGCACCAAGCCCAGGCCTGGCACAGAGATGGCAGAATTGGGGTTATATGTGGGCTGGACCCGGGCTGGTTTGGGCTGGGGGGCAGGGAGTGTGTGTGTGTGTGTGTGTGTGTGTGTGTGTGACTCTTTATCAGGCGGCTCACAGAGGATCCTCGGAGAGTGGAGCGGAGAGTGAGAGACCCGGATGCTATCTCTCGTGCGCTCCGCTAATACGCGGCTCATGTCAAGTGTTACTCTAATCTCCGTCTCCACAGAGGTGGCTGGGCTGGGTTGGACTGGGCTGGGTTGGACTGGGCTGGGTTGGACTGGGCTGGGCGTTCAACGAGAGGCGGATTCACCGCCGCCGACACCACCACTGTCATCATCGTCGCCACAGCCGCTAATGCGAGAATGAGCTGGGTAGGAGTGCAGCGTTTTTTTTTTAAGTCTTTGAAGGAGAGGTCACACACACACACACACACACACACACACACACACACACACACACACACACACACATACAGTTTGTGGGGTTGACACAGACTATCGTTTTGTGAGGCGAACAATGACATACACTGTCAATGTCATTTATGTCATAAAGTGAATGTTCCATAGACATAAATAAATTGGGTAACACTTTATAATAACTACACACAATTCATCATTTATTAAGCCTTTGTTAGTTATTAGTTAATGGTTTGTTCATCATTAGTAATTTCTTGTTTATACATAATTTATCATCAGTAAAGCATTTGTTCACACAATTATAAATGGTTTGTTCATAGTAAATAAGCCTATCCAAAAATATGTTTGGAAGTACATGATTTATACTTAATAA
>NC_063196.1:27922141-27937141 GCF_017589495.1 Alosa alosa
ACACACACATTTTCATATAGAGTCATTAACACACACTGACTCACGACCCATTTGGTCCACAGAAGGTCTACCCGCACCCACAAACAGGTGGGCAGGAGGGGAGGGGGCATCTGGTGGCCAACCGCACACCGCCTCCCTCCTCACCCTGTACACTACTGCTCCGAGCCCATCTGCTCAAATTAGCGTGTGTGTGTGTGTGTGTGTGTGTGTGTGTGTGTGTGTGTGTGTGTGTGTGTGTGTGTGTGTGTGAGTATTTGTGTGTGTGTGCGTGTTGGTGTGTGTGTGAGTGCTTGTGTGAGTGTATGTGTGTGTGTGTGTGTATGTGTGCGAGAGTGCATGTGTGTTTGTGTGTGTGTGAGGCATTTCTTTATGTCTTAATATGTGTGTGTTTGTGTATGTATGTGTGTCAGTGTGTATGTGATTGTTATTAAGTGTGTGTATTCCAGTAAACAGTAACATAAGTGCCTTGAGAGAGTACTGTTAGCTAATGGCACCATGTAAGTGGGCAAAACTGATATAAATATGAGAGCTGGGAATGTCACTGAAATGTTGGCCAGCTCTCCTGGCCATATTGTATGTATGTGTGTGTGTGTGTGTGTGTGTGTGTGAGTGTGTGTGTGTGTGTGTGTGTGTGTGTGTGTGTGTGTGGGTGTGTGGGTGTGTGTGTGTGTGTGTGTGTGTGTGTGTGTGTGTGTGTGTGTGTGTGTGTGTGTGTGTGTGTGTGTGTGTGTGTGTGTGTGTGTGTGTGTGTGTGTGTGTGTGTGTGTGTTAATTTGCCAGGTTGTACATGCTGGGGTGTGTGTAAAGGGCCTAAGAGAGGCTCATATTGGGAGGAACAGTTTGAGACCAGAGGTGTCTCACTAAACCTGCTTTCACTCCTTGGCACAGGCTTCCCCAAGCAGCTGATCTGGCTCTGATCTGGCTCTGATTCGGCTCTGATCTGGCTCTGATCTGGCTTTGATCTGGCTCTGATTTGTTTGGATCCAGTGCAGTCGGTCACAGACTGGGAGGTCCTTGGCGTCAGTCCAGTGATTGCTGGTGTGACAGACCCAGTCCCAGGTTCTGTGTAGAAAACCGGGTCAGAGCCCAGCGGTCCAGGTGATTCATGCCAAATTAGAGGTGATATGTTCACTTTTTCATAAAAGCATGAAGCTTAGTACACACTTGCACAGTTTGGGACTCCGAGCCTTTTCAGAAATGGACCTAAAACACCTTGTGGCAGTCATGGTGGTCATTTTGCTTTAGGCAATAACCAAATTCTCTATTTTGCCTCACATCTCCTGAACCAAAACATCACAATGTAAAAAAGTGTATGCTTACACATATATCTTATAGCAAGTGTCATGTTTCAATGGGAATGTGAACATCATTTTTACATACTGTTTCAACTTCCAGAGGACACTGGCTCTGCATATGCTTCCCAAAAGTGCAGTTGCTTGGTTACAGCTTAGCACAGATATGGGTGGAACTATTGTTAAGAGACTACATTAGTAACTTACACTAGTGGCAACAGGGCTGACAAAATAACAAAATATTCACGACTCGATTATTGTGTACAAAAGGATTAATGATAATGATGTTATATATGAATATATCAATAGAATATTTTAACAAAATATGATAGCAATGCTATCAGTCAATTTAATCTTTTAAAAATGTTATTTGTTAATGTCAGTTTTGCATCTTCTACTGTCTTTCTATGTTTACTGAAGTGAAGAGTCTAGACTAGTTACTAGAGTCTGTAACATTAGCTCTGCAACACCATATGAAAATAACAACTACATAATAGAATAGAAAGGCAATCAAATGAACTAATGAACAAATCCCGATATTATCATATTTGTGTTATTCACACAATATCGACTGCATTTTTATATATCATGGTTATCGGATGGAGTTCTATTCTGGATGGAGAAGTGTAAACATGCAAAAACACATTGTTATGTCATGCCAGGAAACACAGGCAGTGTACATTCATTCATTCATGCCTTCATCTCACTTGCCGTGTAACTACTCAGCCATTCTCAGCCTGTCTGGTTAGCAGAGTGTTGGCCCTGATCTTGTCCTGATCTGACTGGCATCTTTATGGACCAAGTCCAACACCTAACCTCTGGTTCTGTAGAGACCCAGTCTGAGCCCTGCAGACACTGAATCTGTTCACCGGCTTGTGGTGGCTCTAATGTTTGATGTTACGTAATGTTCTAACCCACAACTTTCAGGCTACTGTACACTAGCCCAGGCTCCTTAACCACTACACTACCACCGCCCCATTTTAAACTACCATTTTGATTATTTTAAACTACCATTTAATTATTTTAATGAGGCTTGAGTTTAAACCCCAACCTGACGTCACCTGAGCGCAAACTCTAATGTTCCGACCTGAATCCAGTGGAGAAAAACTACCGTTTTGATTATTTTAAACTACCATTTTATGATTTTTTTTTTCAATTACATGTATTCATTTAGCAGACACGGTTGTCCAAAGTGACTTCTGTCAACTATATTACAAGGAATTACATTGTCCAATTAACAATTAACAATTTGGGGTTAAGTGCCTTGCTCAAGGGCACAACGGTGGGAGCCAGGAATCGAACCCACAACTTTCAGGCTACTGCATACTAGCCCAGGCTCCTTAACCACTACACTACCACCGCCCCATTTTAAACTACCATTTTGACCTGACCTGACGTCACCTGAGTCCCTTGCTGGCTTTGGATAGAAGCGTTTGGTAAACGCCACTGACTTTACTTTACTCTAAAATATTACCCAGAGACTGCAGTCCCAGACCGTAGCGGAGTCTGCTGAGGTCCAGCACATGTCTACACCCTCTCTGGGGTCGGCTGCATGTGGAGGTCAGAGGTCAGTGCTAGCCGGCACTCCCCAGGGGCTGCAGTGCCATCACAAACAGACTGCATCTCATCACCAACTGTTGTTATTCAAGAGCTCTCAGAGCTTTGAACTTAAGCTCAAACAAATGTTGAAACTGTCACTGTATTTGCTTTGTCTGTTCATCTGCTGTAATTGGCTTGAAGCAACATGATACAGTTATTTTATCTTTAGAAAATAATGGCTTCAAACTCATGTTAATGCCACACTGACTGAAAATAAGGAGAGTGCTGTCTCTATGATGTACACCCCGGAACGCCTGATATTGTACTACGTAACATTGTTGTCATGGGCACCCCGGAATGCATGATATTGTACTACGTAAGATTGTTGTCATGGGCACCCCGGAACGCCTGATATTGTACCACGTAACATTTTTGTCATAGGCACCCCGGAACACCTGATATTGTACTATGTAACGTTGCTGTCACAGGTAGGAATATGATCCCTTTCGCCAGTTTTAGATGAATTGAGGACCCCCTTAGCGCTACAAGGGTAACCAGTTAAATGACCAGAAAGGGAAATTCCTACATCATGTGCCTTTAATATGCCCAGATCACAGGAGGCTATTTTATGAGGAAGGATGCCCTGTTATGACAAACAGAATCAAACAAACTCAGAATTGAAAGCAATTTGACTGTGGACATTTTTGGTGTTTGTAGGAGGAGTCGTATTGTTATGTGTGAAAATTAAATCTTTGGGTTGCACTATAATCAAACATGCTTGGTCAGTTCCATCAACTCTTCAACTGAAGACAGGGGAGGAGCAACTCTGATGTGATGTGACAGTTGGAAATGGTGCCCCTACCTCAACCCCATCCCACTCCACCCTAAAACAGACACGCACACACACACATGCACACACACACACACACATGCACGCACAAACACACACACACACACACACACACACACACACACACACACACACACATACACAGACACACACACACACACACACACACACACACACACACACATACACAGACACACACACACACACACTCACTCACTCACACACACTTAACTGACACCACAGTAATAACCATCTCTGCTCTCCACTCACCGCTCCCCTGAATAACCCCACCAGACTCAGCACACACACACACACACACACACACACACACACACACACACACACAGAGAGAGAGAGAGAGAGAGAGAGAGAGCCCCTCTCTCCTCTAGTCTCACCTCGAGCCACCTGCAATCCCTTTCATTTTGGGTGCACACACACACATATAGCAGCGGGCATGTTGAGGAGCTGTGAAAAAAAAAGAGTGCTGGTCTGATCAAATAGCACTTGCCCCCGTTTGACAGATGTTTTCTGCCTCACAACAAGCTTAAGCATGGCACATTACGCCCATTAGTTGCATGTAATCTGCTATCAGAGCATCTCCGCTCTGCTTTTAGAGAGATTTGTATGTTTTTTTCCCCCTCTAATGGCCTCTGGCTATGACCAGCCAAGTGTCTGGTTAGCTGGGGCTCCACTGGCCCTGGTAATCCCCATTAACGTGAAGTCTGTATGCATAAGGGACACTCCTGCTCAATAACTAGGAATTTACTCCACAAAAAAAGCCCTAATGCTCAAATGGCTGTTTATTATTTTATTTTGTTATTATTATCATTATTATCATCATCATCATTGCATATTTTAAACATTTGTAATCAGCTTACAAATAGCTTTTTAGCTCAGTGTTAATATATAGATGGCTCATTTTTTTTATATGTCCTCCTCCTCCTCTTGGATGAAGAGGCAATCCAATCAATCCAGTCGCTTTTTATTTTAACAGACGGGATTCCTCTCTCCACATCCCATTAACAACAATGCTCTGTGTTTCTGCAATGTGTTCAGTGGAACAAAATAAAATACTTGGTATAAGTGTACAATGCTTATATATATATATATATATATATATATATACTCAAAATACATGCAAAAGATGTATAGTATAGTGAAGAAATCCATTCTTGATATTCATTGAACAGAGTTGTGTTTAGATCTATTAAGGAAACTGATTGTTTAAGTGTACTAAAGACTATGGAAAACCAAATGATTCAGATTTGAGCTGCAGTCAACCAACTGAAGCATAAAATACAGTGGAACAGTCTGCTGAAAAAATAAACCTCGAAATGACACACTCTTTAGTATAAGAAGTCTGAGAGAGTCATAATGTGTAAATTTACATTCATGAATGATAAGGGCTGTACAGTTATTACACTGAGGGAACTGTCAACGAGAATTCACTATGCTCATTTATTTTCCTCGGAACGGTTTCGTATCTTTTTGGTTCGGTGACAGCCCAGCCAACCCCCATGTTGTCTTTACACGGATAGAGAGGAGTGAGTCCTCGCATCAGCAGGTGTCTGCACAGGGAACACTGTGTTACCTGCGAACTAGCATCAGGCCCCAAGAGCAGCTAACGTATCGGATCAGAGCCAGATCAGGTCAGAATGTGTCGATTCAGTCGCTTCTGCTCATTTGGTCTTGCTCTTAAACCTGAACCCGTGACCTTGAGTTCATCGCAACAGCTCGACGATGGCACCCATGATGCCAGTTCAGGGAAAGGTGGAAGGCGCGCGGTCACGTTTTCTTCTCATGAGCACGGCCCGGTGTGCCTGAAATGACGACAGAGAAATGGGAGGGAGCGCACGAGTGCCCAGCGAGCGGTCCACCACAGAAAATAGCATCAACAGAAGGTGTGAGGGTATTTTTGGAAGCCCGCTCAGGTGGCTCGGGCCGTTCTCACCGCATTGCAGCTGACTTTAGAACTGAGCAGGCCCGGATCTAGCGGGGATCCGGCCCTGCTCTGCCGCGTACGCGGCGGATTTGAGACAACTGATCTCGTGGTTGAGGCCTAGACCTCTGAAGGGCGGTGTGATTTTATTCAGCAGGGAAGACAGGTCAACATGGAAAGAGCCACCAGACTCGCTGCGGATTTTGCTGTAGAGCAATTTGTAGCACTGTGGGGAAAGGAGGCTCGTAATTACCCAGATTTCCCTGGGATAAGTCTGTGCTGCTGACGTGTCGACCTTCTGTTTTGTGTGCTCAGTCAGTCTGTGCTTTTAAGTGCTTTTAAGCCAAATACGGTATTAATCAAATGTTCTCTCACAACCACTGACTTTAAAGACATTACAGGCACAAATTATAAATCAGATTTTATACTCTGGAGTTGCCTGTTGTCAGTTTACTACCCCCACTCTCTCTCTCCCTGTGCGTGCGTGCGTGCGTGAGAGAGAGAGAGAGCGCGCGCGAGAGAGAATGTGTTTGCATGTGCGTGTGCGCGCAGAATGTAGGACAGAGATTCTGCATAACAATGGTCTTTCCCTCATTTTCATGAGAAAATATATTTTAGTCCGAACAAAACAACTCTCTGTGGCGATAATGGTATTCATTTCATGTTCAATTCAAGCATAACGACGAGTGTATCTTGTTTACTTATCAACTCGAAGAGTTTTGACTTAACTTATATATTGTTCTTAATTGTAGGCTGCCATTAAATAGGCCGATCTGTAACTGCGCCACTAAGAGTAGGCTATGATTGATAATATTTTTGAAGCCAATGAAACTGCAGCCTCCCTTGTTTAAAAACAGTTAAATGCTTGATTCAACATCAACTATTCAACAATTCAACAATTGAACATTCAACGATATCGGGAATAACGGACAGAAATTTAAATGAGTCGGTTCGGGCCTCTAGACAATTTTGCCAGGCTTTTTAACACTGGAATATACCGTTGTGAAATATAACCTACACGTGATGCCGGTGTCAAGGTTAAGACTGCATTTGATTACCAGACATTCAATAAGTCCCATATCTTATAATTCCAATTCAAATAAATGCTGAAACTGACATTGCATTTGCTTCATTTATTCATCCACTGAAGATGGCATAATAGCACGTTGATATGCATCATGATATATCATGAGTTATGAAGTATTATTTAGGGAGCATCGTTAAGCGATCGTGACACATGTAAAAAGGTCCATAATCTATAGAGTATAATCTAAGGAGTATAGGCTGTAATCTATAATTAATCTATAGGCTATAGGCATAATCTATAGAGTAGGGTGTTTCAGATCGCATTGTTTCACGTGAGAACCAATTCATCACGTCTCATGTCATATGTATTTATTTTGTGATTCTTCAAATAATGTCGTTTGTGTGTTTGCGTGTATGTGCAGTATAATAATGGATAACTACCCTATGTGTGGTCTTCCCACATTCCCAGTAAAGAACTATTTTCTCCCCGCTGTATGATCCATTGTTATTTTAATACAGTGTTCTCCAAGGAAACTAGGACACCTCGCCTCCAGGAATTCATTTTGCGAGCGGCATACTTGAACCTCGTATGTCGTTGGGCTCTTAAAACTATGACCGGTTAATATGTTTGACCAGTCAAAACTCAAAACGGATACCTTATATTAGGCTTAACATAGCCTACTGGAATAAGAGGATAAAAAAGTAGCCTACTTTTATCACCAGACGATGGCTGAAATGTTAAATTCCCATGTATAGAGAGAAGCAAAGAGCTGGATGCATTAGTTTGACAGCTTTACTGCCTTGCTTTCTATTGAGGTTGAAAAACAAATCATTGTAGCTACAGCACATATTTCAGGCTTTAGGCCTGCCACCGAAATCATGATGTGCCCTTCATTATCTGAAATCGATCAATTAGCCCATATTTTTATAGACTAGCCTACTTGGCAAATAACTTGTTTCAGCCGCATTTTCTTCAGAAACCGTTGTTGCAAGAGGTCCAGGGAGCTGGTGGGTTCACTGCCTGATTGACAGCCCCGTTAAAGTTAATTCTGGGACTTCGCATATTGAAGCCGCCCTGTGGTGAGGTGACATGGCTTTTGGAAATTTTTGGAATTTTTTGGATGGCCTTGGTTTACCTCGAGACGCGGTGAGCTCCCCGCGTGCTCCGGGGCCCGTTGTTCAGCGTTTACACGCGCACGCGGTCCGGGGATTACTACGCGTCTGAAACCCCAGATGTCCCCCGGTGCCGCGTGGCGCCTAATTAAAACCCAAAGCCCCGCAGCTCAGGACTAGGTCTCGCGCCACCGGCCTTTTACTCATTAACGTAGGCTAGGCTATGTGTGAGATTGACTGTTGCGACTTTCGCGTGACAGTTCAGCGCTGTCATCAAAATATTAAAGTAGTTTCACGGTCAATTTTCATCACTTCTTAATTATCACCCTGTTCTAGAAAATTGTGGATCAATTTTTTCGACCCACCGCGAACATTTTCAGAAACCCAATTAATTTAGCCTGTGGCATTCCTGTCTGAGACAGTGATAGCGGTAATTTCTGAAATAATTCCTAGTGTATTTAGTTTATAGGACCACTTTTAAGGTACAAAACTTAAACAGCAAAATGAATATTTTCTGTGTTTCATGTTATCTGTATTTATGCCCTGGGGTTATGAATCAAAGAAGGCCTCCATTAAACGGCATGCGAGACTGAGTCTTTTCTTAAATGCTTGAGTTCGAATGATAGCCCATGTCAAAATTGTACCATACATATAGGCTAGGCGATGTTTTATATTCTCTGTTTACAGTCAGTATGGGTGGAAGGTTATTTGAGGGTCTCCCTCTTACTTAGGAACTGAGTAAGAATAACCGTTATTTAGAGTATGTAATCCCATGCGTAAACTATAGGCTTTGTGAACTTTTTTTCATGACCACTGTCTCTTTACATAGGCCTACTTTAAAACGAGTGTTTGTTTGTGGACTTTTTGTGGACTTTTAGTTGCTTAATAAACGAAACAAAACAAGAGGCCCTACTTATCCATTAACCTAGGCTACCATATGTATGTCATCGAAAACTTTTGGCTACTTAACAAAAAGACTTGAATTAGGTCCATCGGACGCAGACTCAAAAGAACTTAGGTCTACTAGCAGAACTGGAAGTGTCCTTCAGTCTTTGTCTTTGTCGACAACCTTCATCATTGATTGCCCTGATCTCGTGGAGGACAGATTACGCCAAAAGTCAGCGACCGCTAATTGAAACCTGAAACTGGACAATATACATAAAGAGCCCACCATAAGCAATTAAAGATCCCTTTTGCAGCGGACTTGAGTTCATTCAACCGACTCCCAATTATTGAATGCACTTGGTGAATGCTTTAGAGATGCCCCGACCGAAATGAGCAGAAGAAAATCCGCCTTTTATTCCCCCCCCCCCCCCTCTCTATGTCTTTCACTGTCCCGTTTTCCGCCTTCGGTCATAACAGGATTTGTCTATTCGTCTCCAGACGCCTCGAGTCTAGACGGGACAACGAATACTATTCACATTTGGCTTCAACAAAAAGAAATTTCAGTGTATTCCAGATGACCGGTACACCCATTCATTTATAGCGTTTGTGTGTGTGTGTGTGTGTGTGTGTGTGTGTGTGCTATATGTGTGACAGTGCGCGTTTGTGAGTTTCCCCATATTTACCCAAAAACAGAACTTTGGAAACATGTTTGGAGATGGGTTTATACGTTGTTTCAGTCGGGATGGACATGGACCAAATTCTGAGAGCTCGTGTGAAGTGCCGTGTGAACGGGACACGAGCTCCTCTCTGGTTGAACAAAAAAAAAAACATTAGGGACATTCTTGGATTATCTGCTCTTTGAGGCGGGATTAAAATCGCTTTCCCATACAGCGCATTCCTGCAGCTGACCCCTGATAAAATGTCGGGTCAAAAGACCCGTTATGGGTGAGGAAAGGACTACCCAAATATATGAGTAGTTATGAGGAATTAGCAGCTCCAACGTCATCCATCTTGGTAGGCTAGGAGGACTATTTTGTGTGATCTGATATAAGAAAATAGCATATTATTTTAGTGCTCATTAAAACCAACAGGTATCGGGCCAGAGCAAACCACTAACTAACAGCCAATTAATATCATGATGTTTACGTGCGGAGGATCATGCTCTCGGTCGTGATTAGATTAACTTTCTGCCGCGGGGCGACATTCCTAATCGCCTCCGTAATTGGTATAGTCTGTTTCAATCCCATTAGACTGGCTAAAGTGATGACTGATCCAGTCGTGAAGGGTTGAAACAGAACATTTCATCCATTCGTATCAGTTTGAGCTGGTGTGTCTAATACGACACTGTATTTCAAATTCATTTATTCGTTTAGCTTTTTTATTAAAAAAAAAAGATATGCCTAATTAGGCTTCACAGAGCAGTGGTCAGACATTCAGCTATAGCGGATATGGCTGGAGTTAAATCAAAAGTGGACATATTATAGAAGACAACATAAACACAAAAATCGATATATTCAATTCAATACCCAACACGTCCTCGCGGAGGGTGTTTGTTTATTCGAGTGACCTTGGAAAAGAATCTGATCTGTATGCCAGTATAATACACATGTTTAACAAGGGGATGCGGGGACTGCACGAGGGGTTTTCATAGTATGGCCACCATCATGATACATTTAAAAAAGTATTATCTGTTTTTTTACAAATGTAATAATAATTTATCATTAATACTTGAACATAAAAAAAACTATCAAAGTCACAGTAAAGTCGTCGCAGACGCGAAACTGGTGTAATTGCATGGTTGCCTACAACGCATCACAGTTTGAAAAGCTACTACATATAAAAAAAACACATACTTAACGTGAATCAGTGTATTTTCGCATACTCACTGATTGTCTCTTTAAAACTCCTTATAAGCATTTTGTCTTAAATAGATTAGTGCATTTTTTTCCAAACGACTCGCCTCGATGACGGGCACCTCCCCCCCCCCCCTCTCTCTCTAACAGACACACACATAGATACACACACACACTCGGCCTGATCAAAGGGGTCCTTCAGCTTGCCAACCCAGAGGAAGGTCGACGAGTCGTAAGAGGCTTAAGGAAAGCTGTTCCATTCAGCGCGCTTAACCGAGGTTCGGCTGTTCTTGATCATTTTCTTCTTGGAGAACAATTTTGTTCCGTGTCTTTGATCAAAGTTAAAGAGAGTTCACACCAAGTTTGCAGAAGTTAACCAAACAGGTGCAACATACCCATAGACACTTGCGCAAAGGCAGCTACTTCCAAAGTCCACCAAGGTGATGTTATGACCTCTGCATCGGGAACAGTTCTCTCTTAATTGCAAATGCAGGCACAACATATATCGGAGGAACAAGCCAGTGAGTCCCGTGGCCAAACCGTTCCAGGCCTCGCTAACGGCCTCGTGTGTCTCTAAAATGACTGTGGCGTGTAATTCCCGAACAGACGGTGTTCCACGGCGCCATTCACAACACCTGGAATTTCCACGAAGATGTCTGATCTTTGTAATCCAAACAGTCTGCGTTGAAGTTGAGCTTCCACGAAGCACTTTGGTCCTTGTAATCCAGGCAGTCCGTCGGAGCGCTGAAGCCCAGGCCCGTGGTTCCGTAGCTCTGAGCAGAGAGGGAGGCGGGGGGGCTCAGGTGATTGGTGACTGCATTCGTGCCCATGGGACTCAAGCCTGTGCTCGGACCGGTTAACTGGTGGTGCATAGGCGACAAGTACGAACCACAGTCCATCCCTCCGAAGTAAGACGTGGAGCCGGTATAGCTCTGACTGTAGCCAGACGCCTGGGTGTAAGTGATGGGGTAAGATCGCTGCATGCAGGAGGCAGACGAGGAGGTAGAGAGCGGGTCAGAGAGCGGAGAGATGGACGCTGGGCTCCAAATGGACGCCGGGGCGGTGCTGCTAGAGATAGCCGGCACGGAGGTGCTTGAAGGCGGCGTGAACTGGCCACTGGCCCCGCTTTCGGAGCTCACCTCCCTCACCGGAGAACTCTTCTTCTTCACGGGCCGAACTTTGCCCTGGGCACCACTCTGAGTTTGTTGCTGTTGTTGGCGACACTTGGCCCTTCGGTTTTTAAACCACACCTATGTGGTATAGAATTGTAGAGCACAATGGTAAGAATGCAGTAAATAGACTTTGGCATCGATAGACCATTGATTCACCAGCAATTAATGATACTCAAAATAAAACAGGAAAACAAAAGATAAGATGGATGCACTCTCACCTGTACACGAGACTCTGGTAAGTTTATTTTCAGAGCCACCTCCTCTCGCATAAAGATGTCTGGGTAGCGAGTCTTGGCGAAGAGGTTCTCTAGAACATCCAGTTGGGCGCGCGTGAAAGTAGTCCTCTCCCGCCTCTGCTTCCTCGGAGTCGCTGCGTAACGAGAGAATCCGTTAAACCATGACTGACATACGCGCAGAGTTTTTGACTCATGCGTGAGAAAGGTCTCATGCAATTTTTCCATTATTTAAAAGAGGCCACTTTGATGAATATTTAAAAGCGCAATTTGTCGATTAATTAGGCACACTTACTGCAGCGCTTGAACTGTAGCCTAGTTTTCCCTCCAATTGCTATATAAGTATGTATTACTTTTCGCCCCAGAGGCCACATTCAGAATAATCCATACGCACTAACATTCATATTCGATTAATATAAGTTTCAGGTGAATACCATTTGTATTTCTGCTTTTCGTTGACACAAAAGGCAAGGAAATATGGGTAATTGTTCGATCAGCGTAAAAAACGAGCCATGTAGCCTGTTTGCATTGAGACTTCAAAATTACCATTAAGAGCTACAGTGTCTTTGGACTTCAGATATAATATCTACTAAAATCTGTGCGAATGTGTGAGTGTGTGCCTGAAGAGCTTATGGGTGTTTACCTGGGTAGCCCACGGAAGGGTGCAGCAGGTCCATCCCGGAGGTAGATAAGCTCAGCCCGTTGACCGTGTACGGCGGCTGCTTCAGATAAGACATCATGCTAACGTTAGGCTGACGGGGAACGGTCGACGAAAATATATTGCTGGTGGCAAAGCAAACAGTTCAAAATGCCTTTGAGTGTTGCAGTTTGTTCACTTCGCTCCTTTCTTCGGTGATTGGCCACATCCAAAGAAAAACCGCACAGAGAGAACACAAACTCAAGTGCCTCGGACTAGACTGAGGGTGTTTTTGCTGTGAGGCGGGACTCGCACGGTAGCGAAGAGGTGTTTCAATGCGCGCTGTCCCGCATGCGCCTCGCTCTTAAAGCGTCCTCGAGACCCCCAGCTGTCTCGCAGACAGGGGAATAGCCCCCCTCATAGCGCACACACACACACACACACACACACACACACACACACACACACACACACACAGCACACAAACACACACTAATTTGCCTTTCCTTAAAATATTTATTTATTTACATATACATAGTTGCAACGCGCTTTGCTTTTGCCTACAAAATGCTGGAGAGGAAAGAGGAAAACCAAGGGTTTGCCCGACTACATGAGTTTGCGACCAGCTAATTGTCACTTAAACTGACGTTCTGATTGAGCAACATTTGCAAAGACAAAGCGCACTGTGTACCAGATAAATAATGGCGATAACAAAAGAGCCTTTTGGCGACAGACAAAAGGACAATAGTGTAAACTCCATGCACTCCATTTTAAGGCAATGAAACTAGCACAGCATCTTAATTTTTATCTATAGCCTTTGTCTGCCCTAAACGGCAGCCACTTGTACTTTTAAATGTGATGTCATTAAAATGTTAACTGCAATTCCACTAACAGTTAGAAACATGGAGGGCACCCTTCAGATTGTAATGCCATCGACATTATTGACACTCCCCGTGCGATTTCCACTTAATTAATTGCGCCCGGTAATTAGATTTTCGTGCCGAAGCTATCGAAAAGTGTTGATTAGCGAAGACCTCTATCTAAACAAACAAGCAATCATCCCTCAAATTAGGGACAGCTCATATTTCCATTTGTCACCTGTTTCAAGAGAAATTTCACCTGTAAGGGTTTGGGTGTTTGAGTTAGCAAACACAGATCAGCTGAAGTTTCCTGATGTAAGGAGATTACAATCGATTGGTCTTTTTGAATATTGTTAAATGTAGCAAATTTTCAAATGATAACAACCCTCATCTCTGCCAATGAATTAATTTTTTTGTGAGTTACAAATGTACTGATGATACTAACTAACTAACAAAGATATTGCCTATAATTTCAAAAGCTTTGAGTCAATTGTGTCAAAAATCTATCGCTCAGTTGGGTGTCCTATAGGAACTGACGAAAGTAATTTGGTGTACTTGCTGCTGATATATGGCTTTACACTGTGTAAACTGTGCTAGTTATCCAATGTCTTAAATGTTTGTGTTAAATTATGCTAATTGCTAAATTTGGGAAACGTTTGCATTGAGCTCTAGCACGGAATTATTCCCACCTGTGCGCACAGCACAGTGTCGCCTGTGGCAGGCCCGGCCTCGAAAAGAGAGAGAAAGAGGTCTGCTTGGGTCCAACGTGTTTTTACATGAGTGATACATAACATAACGGCCATCCAGCTCAATCTGTCACTTTTAAGTCAATGGACTTGGAGGAGGAGGGGGGACCTGTATAATAATTAATTCTTGGACAGGGTAATTATTATTGAACGAGTGTGGGGCAACCGGTAGACATGGTCTGCAATTATTATACAGGTCCCCCCCTTCCTGAAATTAATGAGATAATCCGAACGGCACGCGCTGCCCTGATTACAGGACGCTAAGCGCGAGGCCGCTCCGCATTCTGGATGATTAATTTTCTGCGTCACAAAAATAAAACAAAGACGGGCGTTGTGTTCGTAAACCCAGCTGACGATTAGAGACTCCCTCTGTCGCACTTTCTCGAAAGAACCCATTATGTTTTGATAACAATAGTCATACTATTTTTAATACTATTCATAGTAATAGGCTATTAGTTGCAACCTAGTAATAACAGCAACAATAACAACAATGTTGGGTTCATCCCTTAACAAAACTGAACAGAACAAGTCACAGGTCTATTATTATTATTATTATTATTATTATTATTATTATTATTATTATTATTATTAGGCCTATTGTATTTAGCCAACTCTCTCAGTTGGTATAGCTACTTCAATAGGTTACTTACAATGATCATCAACATCCTTAGTCTTGTTCGCAAACTTGTTGGCTACTGTTTATGTTCGGCTAATATGTTTTAAATATTTTCCTGAAATTGTTAAAGTAAATACAAATGATGTCATTCTCACTAAATGTGTAAATGGATGACCTAAAGTGGACTGGACTGCCTGAGCCTTCGGTCCGATGGCTCTCGGCCCTCCCGGCCGACTGAG
>NC_063196.1:27944641-27947141 GCF_017589495.1 Alosa alosa
TCTCATGACCACACACTATCACATTTAATCAGTTACATGTGTCCAGTTAACTGACACTTTTATCCAAAACGACTTCAAAATGACGAGTATCATTCTTGCTGCAGTGCAATATAGGAGGTCTTGGAATATCAACAAATAGAAACTACATTTACATACAAATATCAACATGGATTGGAGGCTAAAGTAGACACCAACACTGATTGCCTATAGAAGCAATCCTCATGTTGTGTACGTCAGCACTGAACTCCTCCATGCTGTTGGACTGCAGGAGCCACTGGACCATCCAGAGCGTCCAGAGACTGCATACCCTACAAACACACATACCGTACCTCACCTGGACCGTCCAGAGACTGCATACCCTACTAACACATATACCCCACTGGACCGTCCAGAGGCTGCATACCCTACTAACACACATACCCCACTGGACCGTCCAGAGACCGCATACCCTACTAACACACATACCCCACTGGACCGTCCAGAGACCGCATACCCCACTGGATCCTCCACCTCCCCTTGTTCTCCCTGCCTCACTCTGGTGTCCCTGCGGCCACGCTCCGCTAGTTGCTGGACTCTCCTCTGTGTTTAGCATTGAGATGCATGTGGACATGCAGGCCTCCTGATGCCACCACTGACATGCTAATTGGTCTGAATGAATGGCCTGTGGTCAGTGTCCTAGGAGGATGTAAATCAGGTGTTAGCGGCGAGTGTGTGTGTTTGAGTGTGTGTGTGTGTGTGTGTGAGTGTGTGTGAGTGTGTATTTGAGTGTGTGTGTGTGTGTTTGTGTGTGTTTGTGTGTGTGTGTGTGTGTGTGTGTGTGTGTGTGTGTGTGTGTGTGTGTGTGTGTGTGTGTGTTTGAGTGTGTGTGCTCCTGTTCTGTTTAACAAAAAAGAGCTGGTGGAAACTGGATGCAGATGAATTTATGCATGATCTTGGTATCTCAGTAGAAGTAGACCAGTATAGTAGACCAGTATAGTAGACCAGTATAGTGTGTAAAAATGCTGTTAGATCTTGGTATCTCAGTAGAAGTAGACCAGTATAGTAGACCAGTTATAGTAGACCAGTATAGTGTGTAAAAATGCTGTTAGATCTTGGTATCTCAGTAGAAATAGACCAGTATAGTAGACCAATATAGTGTGTAAAAATGCTGTTAGATCTTGGTATCTCAGTAGAAGTACACCAGTATAGTAGACCAGTATAGTAGACCAGTATAGTGTGTAAAAATGCTGTTAGATCTTGGTACCTCAGTAGAAGTAGACCAGTATAGTAGACCAGTATAGTGTGTACAAGGCTGCTAGTTTTCTGAATCTGCTGGTGAGTCTACCCAGACCACGAGTCAGGAATGATCTGGATTAAGATTATTACACCCAAAATATGTGATGATGCAAGTGAGCTTGTTTTTTTAACACTGATTTTAATTTCCCATGGTCACACACACTCTCTGAACACAAATAATAGCACGCACAAACGTGCGCGCACACACACACACACACACACACACACACACACACACACACAGACACACACACACACACACACACACACACACACACACAGAGGATGTAGTTCAGAGTGCATGCAGAGACAGAGAGAGAAATAGAGGGAGAAAGAGAAACAGAGAGAGAAAGTGAGAGAGAGAGAGAGAGAGAGAGAGAGAGAATGGAAATGGGGTAAAAGAGAGTGAGGCAGACAGAGTGGAAATGGTAGATTGAAAGAGTGATTGAGAGAGGGGGGCACAAGAGAGAGAGAGGAGAATGATTAAGAGAGAGAGAGAAAGAGGAATATTATTGTGTGAGAGAGAGAGAGAGAGGAGAATGGTTTGAGAGAGAGAGAGAGGAGAAAGATTGAGAGAGAGAGAGAGAGAAAGAGAGAGAGGCGGAGGGAGATAGGGAGACAGAGAGAATAAAAAGGTAATTAAGATGCTGGTTTTCGCAGGGCTGTGGCTGTGGCTGCGTCTGGCTGTGGTGGGCTCTGTGTTGTGGTTCAGTAATTCACTAATTAGCCTCTCATTGTAGGATAATGAAGTTGGCCGCCGCTTCGGGTCTCCGAGCGCCCGTGTGACCCGACCCGCCAGAGAGGTCAAAGGTCACCATGTGCTGCCTGCCTCCCTCCGCCTGACGCAGAGGTGCCCCTGCCCGAGCGACCGCCACCGCATGGACTGGTGTGTGTGTGTGTGTGTGTGTGTGTGTGTGTGTGTATGTGAGTCCTGGTGAAGGCTCTCTGGCTTCTCAGTCAACACAAACACACTCCCACACATTCATACACACGTTCACACACACACACACACACACACACACACACACACACACACACACACACACACACACACACACACACACACACACACACACACACACACACACCTCCACTCACATGTTCACACACAGGTTCAGTCAAACACACACACACACACACACACACACCACACACACACACACACACACACACACACACACACACACACACACACACACACACACACACACACACACACACAATC
>NC_063196.1:27962141-28084641 GCF_017589495.1 Alosa alosa
TACATAATTCATAAATATGACCATGACATTCTGTGTCAACTCCTGTCTGCCGTGTCAAAACACAGACTATTAAAACAGCGCCGCATCTCGGCTTGTCAGGTTGGATGTTGCCAAACTTGCGGTGGAATCTCGGATATCGTGACAAACTGGCGATAGCGCCTCATACGAGTGCGCAGGACTCAAGTGGTGGCGCTGGAGCTGTCTTGGAATTAATCCCAGCGCATGACTAGATTCTCACACACACACACCCACACCCACACACACACACACATGCACGCATGCACACACACATACACACACACACACACACACACACACACACACACACACACACACACACACACACACACACACACACAAAATGCTAAAGAACTTGCCACACAGTACCATGTTCTCTCAAACCAACCTAAAAAAAAGAAATTCTCACATTTTCAAAATACTATGGGCTACTGCCTCTACAACAGGATATTAGAGTAAGATAAATTAGGTAGAGTTGGACCCTATTTGCTTCATCCATTTGTCTAGAAAACATTGTGCATATAAATTCTTGTTTTATGGCCAATTACACCTTGAACAAATCCCCCGTACACATGACAGGTCAATGAACCAATGACATTTTTTTTTTTCAAAAGTAAGTGATCACTAATGGATTGTAGTGCTTCGGCACTTAATCTATTTCATATAATGTCCATCCATGTGATTCTCTTTGTTTAATCGTACGCCTCTCCCAGCTGATTCCTGTCCAAACACCTTTATTTAATCAATATAATATTTTCTCCCATGTGTTTTTTTCCACAGTTTTTTTCACCTCCCATGCGACCATACGGTTGTTCACCTCCCATGCGACCACACGTCTTTTCTCAAGAGAGATGACTAACTGCTTGCTCTCTGCTTATCTTAGACGTCCTTAATCTGGCATCTCTCCCAGGAGAGACCTGGCCAAGCAAACACACATTCTTTTTATCATATTAGGGCCATGTGTTCTCATATTCGGCCCATGTGTTGACATGCTTCTCTCAGTCTTGCATCTCTGTCAGGAGAGGGACAGGGCCAACCGCCCTCAGTGGAAACTCTATTATGCTTCATAACTCAACCCCCCCCCACACACACACACACACAGCCCCCAAGGCCGACCTGCGTCCAAACTTTCCTGTCCCACAGAGACCTGGGCAGGCGCTGGAAAGTGCAGAGTGGTTCTCCATTTGCCACCCACCCCTCTCCCTTCTCCTCCTTTCTGCCGAGCGAGTGAGTGGGCGAGTGACTGAGTGAGTGAGTGGGTGAGTGAGCGAGCGCTTGTCTCGCGTCAAGCCGACTGGAAGGCTTTTCTGCTGCCCTCGCGGCGCGGCACGGAGCGGCGACCACCGCCGGGCGGCTGGCTGGCTTAATCTGCCCGGCGGAATCTGGCAGGCACGCTGGAACACCTGCGTCTGGCTGGACAGCATCAGCCCCTTTGTTGGGCCCCAACCCCGAACTTTTCTCGGCCCTTTAATTAACTTAACAGAAACTAATTAAACTGCCCCAGTTGGCCGTGGACGCCTTTGTTACGGCTCGGCATGGAATACACATACAGGGGGAAAAAAAACAAGGGAAAAAACAGTGAGATGTGGTGAAATTAAACTGATGACTCACAAGTCTTGCAGTAGCCCAAAAAATCTGACTTGTTAAAAAGATAATAATGAAATATAATAAGTAAGCTTCTGTGCACAAAGCATTCAGAGTCTAAACAGTTGTAATGGCGATCAAGAAAGTTCAACAACGTGTGTGTGTGTGTGTGTATGTGTGTGTGTGTGGTAGTGGTGTAATAATGAAACATAATAATGAAATATAATAAGTAAGCATACTGTGCATAAAGAATTGAGAGTCTAAACAGTTGTTATGACGGTCAAGAAAGTTTAACAACTTTTTAACAACTGGGGACATTAACCACTAAACGCCAAACGTGAACTGACTTTTTTCATTTAGTAGATGAACAATTGGCCCCAAATTGGCAGTGAAGCCCCCGTGGCACCCCCATCATTCATAAGGGGGTGGTAACCGCCGGTAACACAGGTCTGTACCTGAGTTTCACCACTACTGTGGTCTTTTTTCATTTCCCACAATGCACCTGTGCTCCATTGAGTGTGTTGAGTGTGTAGCCGGCAGGGGTGCAGAGAGACTGGGGCCCATTGTTGTGGAGCACAGGTGCAGGGGTCTGTGCTTTGGCCTTGGAGGGAGGAAGAGAGATGAGATGTGGAAGGAGAAAGAGAGAAAGAGAGAGGGAGAGAGGGAGGGAGGAAGGGCGAGAGAGATGTGGAGAGAGGGAGAGAGGGAGGGAGGAAGGGCGAGAGAGATGTGGAGAGAGGGAGAGAGGGAGGGAGGAAGGGCGAGAGAGATGTGGAGAGAGGGAGAGAGAGAAGAGAGTAAGGAGAGAGAGAGAGAGAAAGTAAGAGAGAGAGAGAGAAAGTGAAGAGAGAGAGAGAGAGAAGAGAGTAAGGAGAGAGAGAGAGAGAAAGTAAGAGAGAGAGAGAGAAAGTGAAGAGAGAGAGAGAGAGAAGAGAGTAAGGAGAGAGAGAGAGAAAGAGAGAGAGAGAGAGAGAGAGAAAGTGAAGAGAGAGAGCATTTTCAAGGTCTGGCTAGAGTGGGATTGTTCCCTGTGGTCAGGGTACTACTCGCTGTAACGCTGGTCTCAAAGTCTCCTTCTGGCTTTCTGCTGGTCTCTGCCTGCCTGTCTGTCTGTCTGCCTGTCTTTTTTCCTGTCTGTCTGTCTGTCTATCTGTTTCCCTGAATTGTTTTTTTTAGTACTTCTCCTCTTTTCCTGTTTCCTTTTTGTCCTCTTTGTCCTTTTTCTTCCTTTTATCTCTAATATACACTCACTCAGATCAACAAACACACACACACACACACACACACACCACACACACACACACACACACACACACACACACACACACACCCAAAGAGCCACAGAGACAGCTACCGAGGCAAACACCTCCACACATTACACACACACACACACACACCGACAAAGGCTAAAGACTTACACATTTTCTGCTGCCTGTGATGTTGACCAGGGAACGTCTCCTGCAGCTCCACATCACAGGTCTGCCATTGCCCTCAGCATTTCCCCCTTCTGACTTATCATCTTAATTATTTCATATTGTTATTATTCTGTTGTTATTGTTTGTTTTTTCCCTGTTATTTTCTTCCAAAGATTTTGCAGGCTTTAAAGTTTCATTACATAATAATCATCCCCTATGGACTCAGTGTAATAAAAGGACAAAATGTGTTTTTCTTTTTACTGACATCAGACTGTATGTAATGTAATGATTGTAAATCGGTGTTTCAAATTTCAGAAGCTCAAATGCTAGCCCAGGGTATGATTACATGTCTTTCAATCATGTCTTGTACTAGATTTATCAACCAGCAAGCATATTTTAAAATTATAAAACACATTACAAAGCACACTATGATGTGTTCTACCTCTATAGTCTTGGTATCCATTACGATGGATGTTTAATCAAAGCACAATATGAAATGTTCTATTTTCTATAGTCCTGGTATCCATTACGATGGATTTTTAATCAAAGCACAATATGAAATGTTCTATTTTCTATAGTCTTGGTATCCATTACGATGGATGTTTAATCAAAGCACAATATGAAATGTTCTATTTTCTATAGTCTTGGTATCCATTGCGATGGATGTTTAATCAAAGCACAATATGAAATGTTCTATTTTCTATAGTCCTGGTATCCATTACGATGGATGTTTAATCAAAGCACAATATGAAATGTTCTATTTTCTATAGTCTTGGTATCCATTACGATGGATGTTTAATCTCATTGCTGTTTTTTTTCTCATATCCCTCCATCAGAGTGCATGGAATTAATAACATAAATTATTTACGATGGAAAACCTGCAACAGAACTGATGTGCTTTATCTAGTCTAAATGACAGAGAAATTACCTAATTATAATCCTGGACCAGTTTTCAACTGTAGCAGATACATTCATATTCTTTAGAGACAGAGTTTAAATTCCCTATTAATAAAGAGGGTGATATCTGCGTAGATGACAATGTGTGTGTGTGTGTGTGTGTGTGTGTGTGTGTGTGTCAGTCTGGGTGAGTGTATGCATACACTGAATTTTTTGACAGCGGGTGTGTGTGAGGGGGGCTATCATTTCAAAGATGAAGATGGGCTAACTAGTGATTATGCATATGAGAGGCTAGATTCATGCATTTAAAATGGAGGAAGAGAAGTATCCAGAGATCTGTTAGTGAGATGTTTTATTTCTTTCTTTTACAAATATAATTATAACATCATTAACTGTAATTGCAGACAATAAACACGTATTTGTTTGTTTTGCCAGGCTAAACAAACCAAAACCATTTGTGTATTTTTGGTTACACTGAATTATGCGTTGCAGCTGGTTGGACATAAACTCCACTGGATTCAACCAATATTTACAATATGTGTGTATATGTGTGTATAAATTATTCATGAATTGCATTTTAAAAGGCTCTTATTAACATTCACCCTTTCCTATGGGAGATATTAAATCCATATTTAACAGCATATCACATGCGCTGGTCTGAGGAGCCATCAGTACTCCACAGAAATACTTGTCATCACATTCCTCAGAGTTGGGATTAACAGGGAGAAGCTGTGATGCAAAACGACACTGTAATGCACTGTGCAGTCGATGGACATAGAACATGGATAAAAAAAATAATCACACACAAGCACACACGCTCACACATATATAAACGCTTCATACATCTTCCACACACTGAGCCGCACAGAGGCAGGCTCCCAAACACATGCCCACACACACTTTTGTGAGTTTGTTTCTGACTCTGCAGTGCTCCATTTCACCAACTTTCATTTTGGTCATGCTGCTTTGTGAGTCTGGCTCCTAAAAGACTGAGTGTTCTCCCCCCTGCACAGTTCTAAAGGTCTGGACAGTCTTAATGGCTTTTTACACAGGCAGTAAGGCAGACACAGGGCAAGGTAAGCGCACAGGCAGTCCGGCAAAGCTTTAAGGCCCCCCACACATTCTCACTTTTGCAAATTAGAACTAATGACGCAAAGGCCCGGAATAAACTGCAACCATGGAAATCTCAGTGCAGTCAGTAGCTATGGATTAAAGCATCTGCTAAATTATCACAACCAATGCATTAGATACACATTATTTAAAAAAAAAAGATTCCAGTTTCTAAACTACAGAAGGGAAGGCAAATTACTAATTTATCAATCCTGGTTTGTTTTGGGGAATCACAAATATGACACAAGAGGAAAGAGGAACATGGCACCCAGTTCCAGAGGGTCAGGTGTCCAGGTTGAGACGTGTTTGGGTTTGGACCGGTCCTGCTCTGTCCTCACATCACCATGAGAGAGAGGCCTTTTGAGTCTGGCTTGGATGTGGCACAGAACCGTTCCAGATCAGAACAACATCTGTTCACTTTTACTGTCTGACACCAGGGATTTAACGGACCAAGGTCTGTTTTGTGTGTCTTTTCAGAACAAACCAGTATAACCTCAGAAAACAGAGATTACATGGATTACTTTATGTACTGTATGTATGTATGTATGTATGTATGTATGTGTGTGTGTATAGGCTATATATAAATATATAAACACACACACAACTTGCATATTTACCAGCACAGCACTTCTGGAGTTAAACCTTCATTTGCTAAAACCGGATGCCTTGCAGGAATGGGGAGCAGAATAATTTTTAAATCATCTGGATCAGATCATCATTTCTCTTTCTATGGGAAGCAGAGGAATGGAGGGGAAATGGAGAGAGAGAGGGGGGGATGGAGGGAAGAGGAAAGAAAGTGAGAGGGAGAAAAGAGGAGAGAAGAGACAGAAAGAGAGAGGAGATCCTGAACTGCCTCAGCACCTACCACCACACACACACACACACACACACACACACACCACACACACACACACACACGCACACACACACACACACACACACACACACACACACACACAACACCCCCACCCTCCAGTCTTGCCACCGCCTGCAAAGTGATAGAGAAAGTAATTAAGGCCGGGCTGCTCAGATAGATAGGCCTCTAAAGGAGATTTAAAGAGGGGAACTGATTGTGCATGTCTGATTTCAGCCCTTCCGAGGGCTTCTCCGCCTAGAGGCTTAGCTTTCAAAGCAGGGTTACACACACACACACACACACACACACACTCACACACACATTTACAGACACAAACACACTCACACACACATACGTGTATGGAGTCCTGAGACACACACACACACACACACACACACACACACACACACACACACTCAGGCAAGGAGGACTCACATAAAAACTCACACACACAAACACCCAGCGATACACTATAGGCAAAACAAAACAAAAAAAAGAGAGTTTCACTGATTGCCAGTATTTCACATACATTAATAATTCATATCCTGCACTCAACAAACACATTATCATGCACAAATAACCATACCCTCCAGAAAAACACTCAGTCATACACTCACACTGACACACACACTAACACACAGGCACACACACTCACACACACACACATCGAATGAAGCGTTTCATTAAAGCTATGGTCCTCTTACAGTCAATTACCAGCTTTATCACAGAAGGTGTGTGATATGGGAGCCAACCCCTCCTTCTCTCCTCCCTACTTCCCCTCTGGCTGCACCAAAGGAGTACCCACTCCACTTTCCTTTTCAATCTCTTCTCCTCACAAAGAGAGGAAGAAAGGCTTTTAGGAGCAAATATATGCTACGGCCAAGGCTTGAAGTGAATCAGAGGTGGGGTCATTTATTTTTTAGCTTTAAATGTGGGAGAAAATTAAAAACTGATAGTGATATTATCGGTGCCCACCTAGGACACATGAATAGGCTACTCACATTAGTCAACCAAAAAAAAAAAATGTTTGCTGCGGTATTTAGAACGGCAGTATAAATACTGCATCGTCAGAACAAAGTTTCAAGTTTAATGTTTTTTAGTTTGTTTGTTTGTTTGTTTCTCAGGGAAGTAGTAAGGGAACGTTCAGTGACAGCTGTCTCAAGGCAGCACTCAGAAAACTTGTGAACTGAAGGACGCGGTGACCAGAGGTTACTGTTGAATAAGCTTCTGATGACAGGCCAACAGTGCCCCCTGGTGGTCAAAACATGGTGTTGCCTTATCGCAATATACAGCAGGTTAGTGGATTGGGGAGCAACGCTATGGAATCCATCAGCAAAATGTTCTTTCATCTAATATTCCGAGTAGAAGACAACCAGTCACAATAAAGGGAAAAACTTTACACACATAAACATCTACGCCTCAGCTAAAGCAAAAGCAATGTGTGATTTTGTTTGTGCGCCCATGCATGTGAATGTGTTTGCACCATCTCCTGTTTTTGTCCATGTATGCATGCACATGTGTTGTTTTGCGTGTATTGTTTGTGAGTGTGTTGTGTGTGTGTGTGTGTATGTGTGTGTGTGTTTGTGTTTTTGTGTCCGTTCCTAATCCTTTCCACCTGCTAAAGCACCCAAACCATCTCAGTGGCGCTACTTTCTGCCAAGCTGGTGGTGAGTCAACCCCCTCCAGCAGCCCCTGATCCCCCACCCCACCCCACCCCTCCTGCACCCCCAGCCCCCCTCCCTGAGGCTCATGCCCCCCTCTAGGGCTGGGCACATCCCCCCACCCCTGCACTCCATCTCCCCACCCACAGCAGGCCAGTGCCATGCCCCTCGCTGGGCAGTGGATGGGGACTGTTACCCCTGCTGTTACCCGTCTGCTCCATGGCGCTGGCTCTCCCAACACTGCCAACTGGGTGAAATAACCATTTAGTGGTGGGTGGGTGTGGGTGTGGGGGTCGCTGTCTGTGTGTCTCAGGCATGTTTGTCCTCGGAAGCGTTTTTGGTTCATGTTTTATTCACCTCGGCTGGCTTCTTAACGCTCTTAGTCATGGAACAGAAATGTGTAGGGAAACTGGTAGGTAGTCTATAATCATGAGTAGACTAGGTCTAGGCCCACTGAGTTCCTGCTGACACTGCCCTTGGTAGCCATTTGCAACATGGCCTATCCCACAACTGCCCTTAACTTTTATGCAAAATCTGTATTAATATAATTGTAATTATATTTTGTTAGGCCATAGGTCTTAAATATATTAGTGTCCTTGAAAGGCACAATCAGTGTATTTTGAGCCTACAAAAATAAGAAAGTATTTTTAACCTTTTAAAAATCTTTAGTTCACCAGCATTTGTAACAATCACATATGTAAATTAAATTATACATTTCCAGTGAAAATTGGGTATTTTTTCGATCTTAAGGCCTGAATCTTTAGCATGTTCTACAACCCATTGAGGTCGAGGAGGACGATGGACTGGTTCCAGTAACTGTCGTAAAATGACAGTTGCTTTGCAGCTACAATGGAGGTTGCTGCGACAGCACTTTACGGCAGCGAGGAACAGGGAAGCCGAGGGGGAAAGAGACGTTTAGGGTCTCGAGGAAAGCCGAAGTAGTCACCCTCACCATCGGAATTTCTACATTTTTAAAGAATGGTAGGAAACCTGTTTTAAAGACGTCGTTACACCGTGGATACGTATCTCTTCGTTGCGTTTCTGTAGTCTTTATTTTGCTCTGAATGAGGTGGGATGGCCGCAGTGCCGACTGGGCCTAGCAGCGCCTTACCAGAATCCCCGGCTGAAATTACTCCCTTCCCCGGGGATGGGTGCGGTGTACCCGGGGAAGGGAAACGGCAGGAATTGGTTACCCCTGCCAAAGTACTGGAACAGCAGGTCTCTGAGGGCAAAATAGTTAAAAATACAAACCAGAAGTGCTCGCTTTCTCACTCAGAGTCAACCCAGCACAACCACAATCGAACAGAAGAACAGCAAGTGAACGGCGTAAACCCTTCCATGGAGGACGGCTTCAGCCACAACCATGTAGACGAGAGTCCAGACGAACTGAGACAATCTCCAGATCGTTCTGACAGCTGTGTCGATGCGGCAAGACGCACGGCAAGCGACAGAAATTGCTTTTGCGAACGTCAAGAGCGTGGTCCGTGTGCGAACTGCTGCCAGACCCAGTCGAACAATAGTGACGGCCGGGAGACTCGGACTGAACCCAATTCTGAAGCTTGCCAGAGCCCCTGTGGCAGCGCCGTTGGTGACCAGAACACGGAAACCAACAGCGATGTCACAGAAGCACATAGACATTCAGGTGAAAACCTGGATAAAGGGGCCAACGCTGCCAAACCCAACCCGGTAGAAGACTCAACCCCAGCGGCTCAACTCGCGAGGTTAGACCTGAATAGCGAAGCTGGGTTCGACCAAGAGATCCGCTACGTTCGCTACGAGTCGGAACTACAGATGCCAGGAATCATGCGACTCATTACGAAAGACCTGTCCGAGCCTTACTCCATATACACCTATAGGTACTTCATCCATAACTGGCCGCAGCTCTGCTTCCTGGTACGTACATCCGCCCCGTCAACCTATCAATGACGTTAATTGCATAGTTAGCATAGTTAACAGTGTGCTTGTCTTTTGTAGCTTAACTTTTTGGTAGACAGTAGTATTATGTTATAGTATAATATAACACTCACACATTTGGTATTTTGTGCATTAGTAAAACACTCACAGACTCACAGATTTTAGTGCTTTAATTTGTGCTATCAATTTATGTATTCTTCATTCAACACAGCTTTACTTAAACCAGTGCACTGGCAAAATAGCATGCTGCCTCTTAAAGTCCTGCCATGGCAAATGCTCCCACTCTTACTTGATGGACAAATGATCCCAAAACAGAACAGGGATTCTTCCACAGACCAAAGAGAGTTTCTGGCTATGTGAGCTGCACTGCGCCCTGTCAGTGTAGAGTTAGGGCTGGCCTTGAGTAGGCCTATGTGTGGTGAATGGTTATCAGTGGTGCCCAAATGTGCAGAAATGTGGGCCTATGGGCCCTTCGCACAGCTATTTTTATGAACGTCACCCCCCCCCCCCACACACACACACACACACACACACACACACACACACACACACACACACAGCTCTGGGTCTGGACACTGAAACCTGATGCCATTGGCTGTCAAGTGTTTAACTGCAGTAATTCAGATGGGCCCTATATAGGTATATCAGGTGTTGGTCCACAAGCAACCGCTTGACCACACTCTCCCACGTACACAAACACACACAGCACGCAGCAAACACACGCAACACACACACACACACACACACACACACACACACATATTGAAATGTGATCGGACTGACCTAGAGTAAATTATAGCCTTGCAATTGCTACATGCTTGGGGCTCCTCAGGGCTCAAATGCCAAGTGCACTCAAGCAGCCAAGCGCTTGTGTTTTGTTTGTTTTTGTTTTATTTCTAAACAGACGCGGTATCAGTAAGCTGAGTGCCGTTATTGACAGATAGCTATACGTGTATATGTAGCCCAACAGCTGGGGCAGGCCTGCGCTACATCAGGACCAAATCCAGCACTTATGAGCTCTCAGAGTAGTTAATATTACATTCCTTAAAGTCTGTGTGCCTTATGAGTTATTTCTAAAGCACTTTTTTGGCAATTTGTGTATTGGTGAGGGACGCTTGTTTGTTGTAGCCTAGTGTTTCATTCCTAATTTACACCTGACAGATCTAGACATTTACATTGCATCATCAAATGGAACGTTCAATCACATTTTTGTGACTGCTCTCCTCAAAAGACGGAAAGGGCCACACACACCCAGGGTCCCGGAGGTCTTTTTACTCTGACCTGCGTCAGGGCTAGGGTGTCATGGGGAGGAGAGAGGTGGGAAATCGTTGCAAGTGGTCGACTTTGGAATGTAGGCTATCTGCCATCTGTTCCTGGTAACCTGCCGAAACGTCAGAGCCTGATCTGTGCTGCACCTGCCACAAACTGGCCTGCTGATGTGTTCCTCAGACTGCTTGGCTGTGTGTGTTTATTTTATTTTGTGTGTGTGTGTGTGTGTGTGCGCGCAGGCGGTGGTGGATGGCGAGTGTGTGGGTGCCATTGTGTGCAAGCTGGACATGCATAAGAAGATGTTCCGTCGCGGGTACATCGCCATGTTGGCCGTGGACTCCAAACACAGACGGAAAAGCATCGGTGAGTGTGGTCATCTCGTACGGCGCTGTCCTCTTGCGCGGACGGTCCCATGTTAACCTTGTGTGCTGTCACCCTGTAGGTGTGTTGTGTGGGCGGTCCCATGTTAACCTTGTGTGCTGTCCCCCTGTAGGTACCAACCTTGTGAAGAAGGCCATCTACGCCATGGTGGAGGGCGACTGTGATGAGGTAAAAGCGTCCGTCTCGTCTCGTTGTGTGCTGGCCTTGTTCTTGGCACATTTATTACACGCTCATGATGTATTAGCGTGTCACTGTGTATTTGTGCCTCTGGAGCTGCCCTCTCTCTCTCTCTCTTTCTCTCTCTATCTCGCTCTCTCTCTCATTTTCCAGGCCTTCCAATGCAAACAATCCCTACACCCTCACCATACCTACCTCAACTCTGTGTGGGTGCATACATGGAGGGTCGGCCATATTAAATCCTATTCAAGACCAGTTAGTCAGGGTGGAAGTGGTTTATAAAACCCTCCAGTCGCTAGTCTGCATCACTGCGGCCTGCACAAAGATGCGTAGCAGTTTAGTCATCCCTCTGCAACACCTTACCTCCACCACTTGTGTTTTTTGGCCTCATGGCCCTATTTGTTCATTGAAGAGTAATTTGAATCATATCATAGAACTGATACTAACAGCAAAAGCAGTAAAAAGCTAAGGGTCCTAAAAGAAGAAGTCCTACCTAATACAACATGAGTAGGTCTAAGGTCTAAGTCAACCTTAATAAAACATGAATACAGCTTCAAACTAGGGACAAATCCTGTATATGGATATCCTATGTATATTTCATGGTGCGTTTAATATATAATAAGTTCCATTATTTCCAATAAAACATCTCTGATATTAATGTCCTTAAAACTTCAAGGGCATCCCAAATCCTCTTCATTAAGAGAGGCCTCAGCAGCCGTCCACTCTGAGACAAGGTGGGAGTGGAGAGGGGTGGACGGATGGTCTGGTTTGAGAGGCCGTCTCTACCTCTCTCTCCCTTTCTTTCTTCTTACCTGTATCTCTCCCTCTCTCCCTCTCTTTTTCTCCTCCCTCAATTTCTTTACCTTTACTTATTTCTTCTTCCTGCCCCTTCCCTTTCTCTCCCCCTCATCCCTCTCTCTCTCCATCCCTCTCTCTCCATCTCTCTCCCCCTCTGTCTCTCTTTTCTCTTCTCTGACTGTTCTTTCTGTGTGTTCATCCCAGGTTGTCCTGGAGACGGAGATCACCAACAAGTCTGCGCTGAAGCTGTATGAGAACCTGGGCTTTGTGAGGGACAAGCGTCTGTTCCGGTACTATCTCAACGGAGTGGACGCTCTGAGGCTCAAACTGTGGCTCAGCGGCTTACCTGACCTGGACCCGACCCACACCCCCCGCCTCCCCCCAGCACTGACAAACCCCCTCATCCACACACCCACTCCCTTCCCCACCCCTCCTCTTGTAAACCCTCTCTGTCTCACACACACACACACACACACACACACACACACACACACACACACACACACACACAGAGCCCTCTCTGCCCAGGCACAGCCTCCTACAGGATCGCCATGTTTCCCTCTGAGGACTATTTTTTTTACTCTGAAAAACATATAAAAGAGTTTAGAGATGGCTTGAAAGGGTGTGTGTGGTTCCTGCAAGAGTTAAAAACTCACAGACAGCAGCAGCAGGCTCTGGACAGAGGACTGGACTGGAGGGGGCCTGGCCAGCATCTGGCCCAGTTTTCTGGTCCAGATCTTTACCCAGATCGGACCAGGATCAGGCCACATTCTGGCCCTTGTTCTGGCCCTTGGATCAGACTGGGTTCTTCTGGTCCCAGATCTAAGCTGAATAGGACAGGGTTCTGTCCCAGGTCCAGCCTGGTTCTGATTCCAGTCCCCTCCAGAGCTAGCTGCCCTGTCTGTGTTATGTGTGTAATGGTGAACTGAGATACTGAGATGTTTACTTGAGCCTGTTGAGCAGAGGGGGGAAGAATGAGAGGGTGGGGGGGGGTGGTTCTGATGCACTCATTTTCAATGGCCGAGGATGAGGAGGGGCTAAGGAACAAAAGGAGTCAGATGTACATTTATGTGGAATTTATTTCTGTGTTTCTTTTTTTTTTTTTTTTTGTTTTTAACAAGAGTGTTGGAAGAATTGAAGTTGTAGGAGTGTCTCTATTGGCTGAGTGGGGTTTTGGATGTGTTTTTGGAGATACGTTTGTAACCGTGCGTGCGTGTGTGTGTGTGTGAGATACATGTGTGGACGTACTATTCAGTGTGAAGTTCTCGCAGTGTGAAAAGAGTGCTAGTCGGACTGACGATTCCGTGTCTCAGTTCTGGTAGAGCCCTCTCAGACAAACTCCTCACTCACCAACCCCCCCCCCCCAAGCTGCCCAGGAACAAAACCTGTCCTTCCCACAATGCACTGCTAGCCACAGGCCAGGAAGGTCAGCTGTGAATGCAGAGAGACTTCTCATGCACATTTTCTATGCTTTACATTCAATGCCTGAGAACATACAGTACATCCATTTCCTCCCATTAACCTGTCCCCCAGCGGCATCCATTGAGCAGTGTTTACGAGATGCAGAGAGAAGAAGAGAAGTATTTATGTCCTCAAGATGCAGTCCAAACAATCTGACCTGAGAATTGGCGATAAAAGGGAAGATGTTTTGCTCATCCCATAAGACAGGCTAAAGGGTGCTGCAATAGCACTACTCTGTCACAAGAGCAGATAGCAGTTAGCACTGTCCACTACTCAAGCCAGCGAGAGCAGATAACAGTTAGCACTGTCCACTACTCAAGCCAGCGAGAGCAGATAACAGTTAGCACTGTCCACTACTCAAGCCAGCGAGAGCAGATAGCAGTTAGCACTGTCCACTACTCAAGCCAGCGAGAGCAGATAGCAGTTAGCACTGTCCACTACTCAAGCCAGCAAGGGCCCATCACAGGGGCTATTCTTTGTTTGGTGACAAACCTGGTTAAGTACGTTGTAAACCTAGTAGAAGAGCCTTTTATTAGGTTTACCACTTTGAGTTAAGTACCCAGGTCCGTAACTAAATTATGTAGAAAAGAATCCCTCTGGGGAAGATCTGAGCCAGCAGTGTTGGTAGCGATGAGGGCCCATAGTCACCCCTCCCCACCCCACCCTCAGAGCCCAACTCGGACCGAGAGAAGTGACCCTAGACACCAGTGACTTCAGGTATGGCCCTTAAAGGGATCTGGGCCCAATCTAGCTCTGAACCGGTCCCAAGTGGGCCTGGTATAGCCCTCGTTCAGTCAAACCTCTCTCAAACAGTAGCTGGATCTGGGATGGGCGGGTCCTGGTAGACCTGTGCCGGATCATGGCCTAACCAGTGGTACGTCTGGACCAGAGGCCAGGCCCAGTCAAGAGTGAGTGGCAGACCGGGCGGCGCTAGTCAAATAGTCCCGATTGTCCTGCTCAAACAAACCTATACCCAAACAGACGTCTGCACGCCCACACCGCAGACAGACCCTAAATAAAATATGCATACGACATACTGTGTCAAAACAAGAAGTTCATGAATGATGTTTGGATGCACTTTTGTTTGGCATTGCTGCTCTTGTGTGATTGTACGTGTGTGTGTGTGCGTGCGAAAGTGTGCATACATCCATCTCTGTTTAATTTTGTCTGTTGATGTTAATACACCTCGTGCTGATTCAGTTTAAAAAAAAAAAAAAAAAAAAAAAAAGATTTTCCATCAGTCCCTGTAGTGAGTTTTCTGTAATGCCTTCTCGGGGCACTAGGTGGCAGCACAGAACTGTGATGTGCTTCATGCAGCTCTGAGCAGTGAGAGACTTAAGAGTAACAAATTGCAGTACACAGTAAGCCCATGTGAACAACTCACTGTGCCATACATAATTGTAAAAGGAACAGCTGATTTCCCTACCTGTCTAATCAGTTTCTTTCATTTTCTCATACTGCCTGGAGTGAAACAAGTTGGAGGAATGGCATCTCTCATCCCTCTTTCTCTCTCTCCTCCTCCCTTCCATCCATCCCTCGCTGGCATTATTATTATTATTTTCTTGTTTATTTGTTTGGAAGTTCCGTTCCCACACAGAGCCAGAGCCTGGCCTCTATCAGTGACGTTTCCTCCAGTGGCTGAAGTCTGTCTCAGATTATGGGCAGCCAGTCCTGGGACATCCACTGTGATGACAGCAACTGCCCGTCCTCCGACGGCCAGCCCCAGAGAAGTGGTCCGATCCCTGGTCTGCTTCGGGGGAGGCTCTGCCCTGTCCGTCTCAGTCCAGCTCATCAGCTTGGGATGTAGGAGTACAGACTCCGGGGCTCTCTGCTCGCTATGGGAAAGACCCAAGAGGCACTTTCTCAGGGTTGACCTCTCTCTCTCACACACACACACACACACACACACACATAGAGCAGTGTTTATCTCCTAAATACCAAACAAACATGTGTTTATTTTTTTTTCCTCCAGGCGTCATTGTGTGCGTCATGTTGAGTAGGTTCTGACTTTTTGTTTTGGCAGAGAGCACTCCCACTCTGAAATCCCCTGCCCTAGAGAAACTAGCCACACACACACACACACACACCACTTTACTTCTTTTTTTGAGGTGTTCCTGGGAGGCTCACTGGCGATGCCCATCGTACAAGAGGAAGCGGTGAGGAGGTGTGGCCAGGTGTGGAGCATGCGTCAGGCTTCAGGTCCAGTCAAGTCCCTCTCGACTACACACCAGACCGCTCCGGGGAGAAACCCAGGCCAGATGTGGGCCAAGACTCAGCCGGATATAGAGTTTCCTGCTGCCTGCCAGGCTCGTAGGACTTGGTGCAGGCAGTGCCCTCACGTTTCCGACCTGATCTAGCGCTGCAGATGTGATGACATGGTGACGTGGTGGAGGGGAAGTGTGTGTGTGTGTGGGGGGGGGTTGGGTTGGTGTGGGATGAGAGGGTTGCATGTTGGGTTTCTGTTAAGACCTCTTCTGTCAAGTTTTGGGTTGATTTCAACAATGGAAAAAGGAAGATGGATATCTTTTATTTAAATGTGGGAAAAAAATATCTCCAAAATAAATTATTTGATTTTCTAAACACAGTGATGATATTATTTGCAGCCTGTTAGAACGGTGTGAGTGCATGTTTATATGTATGTATGTGTGTGACTGTGTCAAGACTATTCTAACTTCCCATCTTATGAAAAACAATACCACCACACACTAGCCTTGTCAACAACAAAAAAAACCCTCTCCGCTTAAACCAGGTCAAAGGTGAGTTTATTGGGAGTTACAGATTGTCAACAGTATAACAGACCAAAATATGGCTGCTGTAATCATAGGCCACATGACACTTAGAGCATAATTACATGGGCACAGGCAATCAGTGCATTCACATTACAGAGAAAACAGGTGGCACTGCACAGAGTCAAAGACAGGAGAGGGTATCTGAAAGCTATAGGTGTCCATTACATACCAACCAGTGAGAAGAGACTATTTGTTACTGGATTTAACTTTGAATGCGTGTCTGTGTGGTAGTACTGTTAACTCATAATGAAAGATGACCACTCCTGACCCATTCTCATGACACAGCAAGCAGGTATGTAGGAGTTGCCCAAATGCACTATAAAGCAAGCAGGTGTATTGAGTAGATCTGTCCAGAAGCGTGGTAAAGCAAGCAGGCGTAAAGGTTTATCCAAATGAGAGAGAAAATCGCAACCAGATGGCACCTGACCTGGAATGGACAGGGTTAAGAGTCGATGGTTACAGAATTTAATTACCATTCCATGTTCTTTCACCGCTAGTCTCTTCCTGTCTGAATGCAGCTTAGACTCTGGCTCAATTTACTCAATTAACCCCATGGTTCAATTAAAACCAGATCTGGTCCAAATCGAGCTTAGAGGCTCAATTCAAGCCACATCCAGGCTAAATCAAGGAGACCCATTCCAGTGTCGACTGCTGCTGATTTGCTGCACAATGTGTGTGAATGAAGGATAATCAGTCTTAAAACACCTTCACTTGTGGCAGCAAGCATACATGATGTCCACCACGATGAGGGTCAACCTTGACATCAACAGTATCGAGTCTTTAACTCTGAAAACTTCAAGGTCAAGGTTGTCTCAAATGTTTCCAATTCAGAGGCGATACTTCATGGGTTGGTTACCATGCACACTGCATGAAAATAAACAAACTCTTTCCAGTGATATGACATGTATGTTGTACTGAACAGCAGGTTGATGAAGTTATTTCTCTTCCATGCTCTGAAAACAAACAATGACAATCTGTACATCTTTTCTCTTTTGCGAGAGAAAACCAAAAGTCAATATTTACAATAACATGATTTCAAAAAATTATCAGTAAGGCGAAAAATAGCCATTTGTATATAATCAAAGTCCTACTCTTAATTTTACTGTATTATGCTAATATTTTGCTGGTTTGAGTTGCAGAAATGTTAATGTTGATTGTGGCCTGCATTGTTTCTGTATTTAATTTACATCTAATTTAATTAAATAATTCACTGAATGCAGCAGCAGGATATTTACAGAGCACACGGGGTTGGGACAGGGGGCAGATGGGCTGGTCTATGATACGCACCGGCCACTTTTGGACTCTTAAGTGATCTGCTCCATGGACTGTAGGCATGGCTGAGAGATGTCTGCAGGCCCAAACCAGCAGGGAGCTGAGTGCGGTTCAGACGTGGCCCAGGTCTGGAGCACATCTTGGGCCCCGATTGTATCAACACCAAGCAAAAGGTTAAGTCTTGCAAACTAATTGCAAAACAATTTTCATGTTCCATTACATTTTCAAAATCCATTTTTGCCATGTCATTCAATTAACTTTAGTTAATGTGTGGTACACTTGCAAATGTTGTGTGGACCCACTGAAGGAGAACCAGATCAGAGCCACAGTCACACACACACGCACACGCACACACACACATGCACAAGCCAGAGTAGACAGTGCTTATCAGTGAATGGTTGAAGGGTGTAAATCTTGTGTGGACCTACTGGAACAGAACCAGATCAGAGCCACAGTCACACACACACATACACACACACACACACCAGATCAGGGCCACAGCCAGGCCACAGTCAGCAGCTGTGTGGCTAATCAGAGATAGCATGGTGCCTGAGGGAACTTCCTCTTCAGCGCTGTGTGTGTGTGTGTGTGTGTGTGTGTGTGTGTGTGTGTATTTGTGTGTATGTTGACTAGATGGTCCGGTGCAAGGGGTAGGGGTGGGAGTAGTAAGGGCATCCCTTCTTCTCCATGACAACAGGTGTGAGTGCATGTCTCAGAACTCGTCCTCTGAGCTGTCGGCCAATAGCATGGCTTGGTCCTGGCCGGTTCGCACCTCTCTGGTTTGCTGGAAGGACAGAAGGGAGAGAGAGTGGTGGAGAGGAGGGCCGCTATGAGCAGAACGAGCCTGCTGTAATCCTCAGGAGAGCAGAGGAGGGGAGAATGACACATACATCTTCTCCTCCATCTCTCTCTCTCTCTGTCTTTCTCTCCCACTGCCTCTCTCTCTCTCTCTCTTTATCTCTCACTCATTTCATTCCTTCTATTCCTCTTTTCCTGCCATTCTTAAATCATACAAACCAAAAAATTAAGGCCATTATACTGACATGACATCCATGTTTAAATGAAGGCCACATCATACTGACATGACATCCATGTTTAAAGCAACACCAAAGAACTTTTCCTCTGTCGCACGCACTATTTGTTTATCCAACACTGGCTTTGGAAATACCAATGTCCACAGACAAGGTAGAATATGTTGCATTATTTTATGAAAGTACGATGTATTGCGACATCAGATGCAAGTCACATTTGTAGTTGCTTACTGTATGTGTCATTCCATCGAACTACAGATCCGCTACCCGATCTGGCAAACTTACATAGTGCGGTTATAGCCGATAGAGGGTCATGGTTTAATGCAGAAGTGCCGTTCACCCTGTTACGAGTTGATGAACCACTGAAACGATTTTGGAAACATTATTTTAAGGTAGAAAAAACTCTTTGGTGTTGCTTTAAATGAAGACCACATTATACTGACATGACATCCATGTTTAAATCTCTAGTGGAAACAAGAATAGTAGGAGAACACACTTTCTACCAGAAAATGGAGAACTTGGTCCAGCCTGGGGAGAAAATAGCTACAGCTTTTTCTCTGTCTCCATCCCTCCCTCTCCTTCTCTCTCTCTTTCTCTGTACTCCCCCTCTCTTTCACTAATCTTTGAAACCATCAGCTTCGTTTATCCTTGATGCCCACTCTCACCCCTCCCTCTGTACTACACCTGTCTGCTAGTTTGTGAAGCCTTTTCACATCTCCCACCTTCCATTAATCCCCCTCTCCCTCTCTCTCATCCTCTTCATCCCCCTCTCTTTCTCCTCCTCTTCATCCCCCCCTCTCTCCCTAGCTCCTCCTTTTCATCCCTCACTCTCCCTCTCTACTCCTTTTCATACTTCTCTCCCTCTCTCTCATCCTCTTCATCCCTCTCCCCCCCCCTCTCCATCTCTCCATTTCTCCCCCTCTCCCTCTCTCTGTCTACATCTCCATCACTCCCCCTCTCCCCCCTAGCCATCACTCCATCTCTCCATTTCTCTCAATCTCTCAATCACTCCATCTCTATTTCTCCCCCTCTCTTAATCTTTCCATCTCCACTTCTCCCTCTCTCTCTCCCTCTCTCCCTCCCTCCCTCCCTCCCCTGTCTCTCTGTCTCACCTTCCTGCGTTGGTGTTTGAAGCTGTTCCTCCTCTTGCGGTGGATCATCCTGATGCTATAGAGCGCCCCGACGATGAGCAAAGCTCCAGCTATGCCAATGCCCACCGGTGCCAACATGCCAGACACGTACCCTGCCTGCAGACACCAGAGGAGACAACACACACACACACACACACACACACACATTCAAGTAGACAAGCCAGACAAGATGGCACATACAGACACACACATACTGATGAATGTATAGCATATCTGAACCGTCATTATAAGTACTTTTTATAATAAATAAAAGCACCTGCTAATTGAGATGTAAATGTACACATGGAAGGAACATACAGTACTACAGCAGTGTGTGTGTGTGTGTGTGTGTGTGTGTGTGTGTGTTTGTGCGCGCATGCATGCATGCATGTGCGTGTGCGTGTGCATGTGTGTCTGGTTTGCCTTGTGGCTGCTGTCCCCCTCACCTTCTCACGGATGAGTTCCACCCAGCTGCGAGCTGAAACAGAGGAGGGAGATAAGGAGCTGATTTAACCGCCCTCATTCTGAAGCACAACACACACAACTCCTGCCAAACTGTCTGTGTGAGTAGTAGTCCAAGGCGAAAAGCATCAAACAAAAACATAATATAAATACACTGACGCTTTACGGTCAGCCCAGCCCTAAGTTCTAGTGCCACTTTAGGAAGCAGCTTTCAAGCAAGAAGCTGCTGCAAGTAGTGGCAACAGTGTAGATGCTGTTTTGGTGGCATTTGGCACTGTTTTGGTGCGTGTCCACACCTGATCTTGGTCCCAGGTCTGGAACAGAGTTGGAAGACCTGGGGCATCGCTGTGACCCAGACAGAAACTGACTCCAGAACAGAACTGGCCCAAATCTGACCCAGAATAGAATGTGAACACATGTCAGATAAGACCCAAATATATTGATTGATTTATTGGTTAATTGATTGATTTAGTTTATTTTGATTGGGCTTTTAGCTGATGCTTTTATTCAAAGCAGCTTATAGAGCACAAACACCAATCCCCCTGGAGCCACTAATGGGTCAGGTGCCTTTGTCAGCGGTGCAACAGTAGTCTGGCTTTCACCAGACCAAGCTCAATCTTTTAAGGTTAAACATTGGTCTGGGGAGTCCACTATGTATTTTCTACTGCACAAGAGTCGTGATCAACGGGCATAGTTCAAATGACTCTGTACGCAATTGTCATAGTCATTCACCAATCTGACCAACGAACCGGGTGACGTTTGCAGAGCGACGCAAAAACTCAGTAGGGGGTTAATAGCCAATAGTGCGCCAGGTGGATAAGCCAGCTTGTGATTGGTCCCGGCAAAATTGTAACGGAAGCAGCAGAAAAAGATGCTCAGGTTTCCAGCCAGCCTCCAGATCAGGCTGAGTTCCCAGTCTAGTGCAACAGTGGAAGGACCTGGAATCAAAGTCTCTGGCATCCAGAACATACAGACCAGCACCACTCAGATCTGGCAGACAAGCACCAGGTCTGTTCTGATCAGGTCTGTTCTGTTCAGGTCTATTCTGTCCAGGTCTGTTCTGATCTGCCCAAGGTCTGTTCTGATCAGGTCTGTTCTGATCAGGTCGGTACTGTCCAGGTCTGTTCTGAACAGGTCGGTTCTGATCAGGTGTTCTGTTCAGGTCTATTCTGTCCAGGTCGTTTCTGATCTGCCCATGGTCTGTTCTGTTCAGGTCTGTTCTGTCCAGGTCGTTTCTGATCTGCCCATGGTCGGTTCTGTTCAGGTCTGTTCTGTTCAGGTCTGTTCTGTCCAGGTCTGTTCTGATCTGCCCAAGGTCTGTTCTGTTCAGGTCTGTTCTAATCCGCCCCAAGTCTGTTCTAATCCACCCCAGGTCTGTTCTGCTCTGTGTTCCTGCTGGCTGCCCACTCCCACTCACCGAGGCCCTGGTTCCGCTGCACCCACACTGGGGGAGGGGGGATAAGGCTGTAGGGGGGGCGTGTGGAGGCGGGAGCGGGCGCCGGACCATCCGTCAGATCCTCATCACTCTCCTCTTCCTCCTCCTCTGAGTCCTCTGTGTCCTCGTTCTCCTCATCCTCCTCTTCTAAAGCAAATACAAGAGCACTCTCAGTTCAACTAGTCACAGAAGACTGTAGTACTATAGATCAGACATAGAGCTTCTAATAGAAGACTGTAGTACTATAGATCAGACAAGTACATAGATCAGACATAGAGCTTCTAACAAGTCTCTTTTAACAAAGAATGGGACACCGGCTGCAATCATGGCAGCACCAGGCTCATAGGCAGCCGTGGCCTACTGGTTAGCCTTTCGGACTTGTAACCGGAGGGTTACCGGTTTGAGCCCTGACCAGTAGGTACGACTGAAGTGCCCTTGAGCAAGGCACCTAACCCCTCACTGCTCCCCGAGCGCCGCTGTAGCATGCAGCTCACTACGTCTGGATTAGTGTGTGCTTCACCTCACTCTGTGCTGAGTGTGTTACACTAATTCACGGATTGGGATAAATGCAGAGACCTAATTTCCCTCACGGGATCAAAAGAGTATATATACTTGATGTCTGTGTATGACGTTTATGTGTGTATAGATCTAGAGATATAATTATTTGTGTACAGCAGTGAGGGCTCGATTAGTTATGGCTGTAGTTTATGTGAGAATGTGAGCACACCCACCCTCAGATTCCAGCTCCTCCAACCCAGATTTGGGTCTGGCCGCTGGAAAGAGTGCTGCCTTGGTAACAGTTGCCATGGGGCGTTGTTGAGTGACGCTGGCTGATAGGGTGGCAGAGATGGTGGGAGGAGTCCTCCCGGGGTTCTGAGTGATGTCAGCACCTGCAGGAGCCAATCAAAATCCAGCTTTCAGTTATCGTGGCGGTGCCTTCAATCAGACAGCACAGAGGATATTCTCATTACAGTAAAACACTTGAAAGTACCAGAACTATTTCAACACACAAAACTAAATTTCACATGCTTACTTAACTGTCCTTTTTTAGGTAGAAATGATTTAATTAGTTAGTAGATTTGACATGTGGCTGTCAGATTAGTATTTCTGAAACTTACGGTTAAGAGTCCAGTGAGCCCACACCAGGAAAGCAACGAACTCTGGGTCACATCTGAGCCAGGTGAGATCCAGATTGGAACTGGATTTAAACCGGACCTGAACTAGATTTAAATTGGATCTGAACTGGATCTGATCCGAATAAGAGACAGTAGCCCTCCTGATACCCTGATGCCCGCGGCACCTCTCCCTCTCCCCTCACCTGTGTGGTCTGCTGGTGCCCTGGGATACACTGTGCTGACTGGCCACCGTGACGGCTCGGCAGCCTCCGCCATCTCCACGCCAGACGTTTGCCATGGTGACGGCCACTCGGCAGCCCCCGGGGGAGGGATATCCGAGAGGGCTCGGTCTGTGTCCATGGTAACCACTCGCCCGAGGTCTGCCTCCATCAGTGTGCCTGTTGCCAGCTCGGCAGGGGCTGGCGGCTGCGATGCCAGCACACTCCCACCAGGGGGCGCCGTGGCCGTGCCCCCCTCCGGCGAGGCTTCGTCAAAGGGCTCAAAGATGAGCGGGAGGTCCTCGGAGGACATGGCTGGCTCCATGCCAACCTCCTGAGAGGACGACAGCACACCAATTCCCTCTGCTGGCAGAGGAGGGAGAGAGAAAAAAAGTGTTGTGTTGTGTGTTTCACCAGGCCCCCCAGTGGCAGTGCCAGTGTCAGCCGCGCCCAACTGGCTTGGGAGCGAGGCAGAGCGAGGCATCTGCAGCGCAAGCAGCCTGTGCAGTCAGAGTGCAGCTAGCTGGCGTTTACAGAGTGATAAACGAGGAGACTGCAGGGCACAGACTGTGTTTGAGTCTGGAGCGCATCTGGGCCAAAACCATAACGGAATCAGGAAGCTGCTGTTTGTTTGTTTGTTTAGGGTGATTATGGGCAGCATGGATGTGGAACACAAACACTAGTTTCACAACTCACTTTTACAGAGAAAACTAAACTAACAAACAAACAAACAAACAAACAAACAAAGGAATGAGTTCAAGAATTAGGGTTTTAATATATTCTTTAGGATAAAATAGTGTAAACATTTAAAGCCAGAAAATCTCATGATACTTTTAAAATTCTTTCATAATTTATCTCTCTCAGTGTTACTGACTTTGGCTGATTGTGGTTGTGGTCAAGTTGCACCTAGTAGTGTCATGCATGGTGCTGCACCTAGCCATGATATAACAGCATATTTCTCCCTGTCCATCCGCGTGTAAATCAACAGAAAAGTACCAAAATTATCATCTGTGGTAACTGGAAGTTACATGTCCATGGAGCAACAACTTTGCTCCGTGGCACTGCACAAACCAACATTTTGGGTGTGCACAATGTGAGGTCCATCTCCCGGAAAAAATGACGCAGTTACGTTAGGCGTATACAAAGACTTTTGAAAAGATCCAGATCATGAGCATCTGGGTGGGGCCATGCAGAGGAAAGGACACTGAACAGCATAAATACATCAGGACGTCAACAGTATATATTGTGTGTGTGTGTGTGTGTGTGTGTGTGTGTGTGTGTGTGTGTGCGTTCCTGTGTGTGCGTGCGCGTGTGTGCGCTTTGGGCTCTGTATTGTCTCCTCTGGTGTGCAGACTTGTGGTGTTTGGCTCTCCAAAAGCACATGAGAGCTGTCTCAGGTAACACCTATAAACACACACACACATGCACACACACACACACACACACACACACACACACACACACACACATTTTAAATGGGCCAGAGATCCACGTGTTTTGGTGAGTCTGAGCACACCCGTCATTAAGACAGAATCTTAATTTCAGAGCCTCTCGGAGGAGCAACTTTCTTCATGTCAGCCTGACGCCTCCTGTCTTGACTTCAAACACATTTCTAGGCCAGTTTCATTAAAGCACAAATGACATCTGAAAGTTTGTGGGAGACATCTGCATCCCATCTGTGCTCTCACCAGTCCTGTAAGGCCGTGCGGACACTACTCTAGACATCTCCTAAAATCCCTTTCCCTCTCTCAAATATTTAACAAGTTCTTTCTATAGCAGGCTTTTTCAGGGCCGAAATGGAAAGCTGCATAGCTTTTGAGGACAGTTAAAAAAGAAATGTTAAATATAACTGAGCCTGTCAAAGTGACAAAGAAAGGATAAATACATATTTAATACGCCTGTCACTCATCTCCATCCAGGCCCTGGAATATGTGGACTGCAGTGGGCCTATATAGATAGATAGATAGTTAGATACTTTATTGATCCTCAAGGGGAAATTCAAGACAGCATATGCAACATAAACACGAGTAAGCATCGATAATTCATTCCCGTGCATCTTACTAACGTAAGCCTGCACAGTAGGCCTATTGTATGTTTCCCATATAATAATAATATAATATAATAATATAATCTGCTATTCATTCCTTATAAGCATTTCTCTTTGATCAATACCCTTCATAATACAGCTGTACACTGTCCAGAGACTGCGCTCAGCGCACCTGTTTTCCAGGCGTGTTTTGGTGGCGGCACTAGACATGTTTGAGTGGGACAACAAAGAACTCAAAGCTCTATTACACCCAGGGTGCAATCAGTGACAGCTCGTCTTTAATCTCTCAGCGGAGAGAAGAGAAGAACTCAAAGCTCAAAGGAATTCACACGGCACCCCTGGCTCCCTGCTCTAGTCTCGCCACGTCACACGCGCTTATTTCAAGCGGCGCGGTCGAAAAATAGAAAGTAATTAGGCTGTCCTGGGTTCCCGCGGCGACGGCGGTAGCTCAAAGTGGAGCAAGCGGAGCGGTGCTTGGTGTCCCGGCGCATCATCACAGCTCATCTCGGCACACGCCGCTGTCTGACGCTCGGATCGCGTCTCTGGCACATCTGAAGCCGGCCTTACATGCTCCACAGCGGGACGCAGCACCTGACGCGAGCGAGGCTGCAGATTGTTGTGATACTGATGCACCTGACGCGAGCGCAACCACAGGGTTGTTGTGATACTGACGCACCTGACGCAAGCAAGACCGCAGGGTTGTTGTGATACTGACACACCTAATGCGAGTGCTATCGCAGGCGTGTTGTAATACTGTGCTAGCGTGCTGCATCAACAGCATACAAAACACCTCCAACTGTGTACCTGTGTAGAAGCTCACAGGGGCGTGTACTTTGACAAAGTGGTGTGGTAAAAACACAGTATATTTAACTGTGATTTCTTTCTTTTAAAAATAAAACACATGACCCTTAATGATCCAAAACATTTTTCACAAATTAATGTTGAAAAAACCTAAGATAGCTAAAATATCATCAGTGCAGGTGTGTTTAATCATCCAGGAATATGGTCAAATAAGTTATATTTTTTGTTGCGTATTCTAAGTGAAATGATTTGTATACAAATCTCACAAAACCAGAGAGCCTATGTAATGGACAGCAAGATAATTTACTTAACAACAAAAAGGAAAAGTTGCCTTTCATGAAATGACACAATGGATGATTTCCATGAGCTCTCAGACTCACCTCCCTGCAGGCTCACCGTCTCTGTCCAGGTCTCAGCCACTGGAGCATCTGATCTCGGGGTGAAGATCGGCAGCTGGGAAGCCCAGTCCGGTCCTGAGGCAGGAGAGGTGGCCCCTGCGCCCGCTTCCTCGCTCATCCGCTCCACTGAGGATGTGCTGTCACCAGGCTGGAGAGAGGGGCTGAGGAGACCGTGCTGGACGGAGGAGGATGGAGGCGCTGATGCAGCCGTGGCCACTACTCCTCTCCCGCTCTCCGAGTCTGGGGGCGTCAGCATGCCCTGGGGAGCCCGGGTCAGCGTCGCCTCCCACTGGCCCTCGTATCCGCCCCAGTGCCCCTCTGGTGTTGCCCCCCTAGGCGTGCCCGGGGTATGTGCGTGGCTGCCTGACCGCTGCCCCCTCGTGGCCTGACCCCCAGCCTGTGCGGGGTCGCCGCTCTGCTGGGCCATCTGTGTCTCTCCCCAGCCATCTGTCTCGCGGCCAGACGGCCCTTCGGAGGGTGGCGCTGCCGTTGGCATGGCGGGCTTGGCACTGGGTGGCACAGTGGCAACGGCGGCGGCGGCAGTGGCAGCGTAGGCAGCGGCTCTGCCTCTCTTGCCGTCTGTTGCAGGAGAGACTGTGACTGAGACGGAGTGTAAGAAGTGTGCCACCCCCTCGCCTTCACCCTCCTCCTCCTCTTCCTCCGCCTCCTCCTCGGCCACCCTGTCCCCTGGCTCTGCTGCGTCCCTGTGCCGGTCTGCGAGCCTGTCTGGTCGTTGCCATGGCACCTGCTGCTCGGCGGCAGTTGAGGGTGTGGAGGTGACTAGCGCTGAGCTGCTCCGTCGTTCCTCAACAGAGCTCTGTGTGGCCACCGACCCGGCAGCAGCCATAGAGGTGGTGGTGGTGGTGGTGGTGGTGATGGTGGTGGTGGTGGTGGTGGAGGTGGTGGTTAGTGTCACCTGGCCTCGTGCCTCCTCCTCTCTAGCCTCTTCCTGCACCAGCCCCTCCGGGATCCTACCCTCCTTCTCCTCCTCTTCCTCCTCCTCCCTGGCTGCCGTTTCTGGGCCTCCCTCCGTGAGTCGAGCTGCGGTAGCTTCAGCTTCTGCGGCGGGCACCAATGCCTGCGCAAGCCTTGGCACAGACGGGCACTCCTGGCTCCAGCGCTGGGCGTGCCGTGCTTCTAATCCGTCCGCGGCTTGTTCTTGTGCTTGTCCGTCCTGTCGAGCGGTGCAGCCCAGGGCCCCCGGCGGGAAGGTCCCCTGAGCCTCGGGCGCGAGCGGGGCAGCCTGAGTCGAGAGGCAGCTCACGGCCAAGTAGAGGCCCAGGAGCGTCCAGAAGCCCACCATGGCTCACGGGCAGAGGGGCGTGAAAGCTGCTGGAGACAGGAGAGGAGCAGTAGGGTGGACGGGGGGATCACATCCAAACTGCCAGAAGGACCCTTTGGCATAAAGAAAAGGGGGGGAGGATGGAGCAGAGAACAGCCAGATACTTAAGTGGATTAAATCGATTACATTGTTTTTTTCTTAATTTGCATGCAAATGCTCCTCCACCTTCATTTACCCAGAGTTTCCCTGTTATCTCATATACCAACTTTCAAATGTATTATTTCTGGCTATACACAGAACCTTTAAGATGTATTCTTTCTGTCGATACACAGAACCTTTCAAATGTATTAATTCACTCAGGAACAGATCAAGACAAGGTACGGGCCAGATCAGAGTCAGATAAGAGTCAGATCAGGGCCCTGGACCATTCCAGTTGGAAGCTATCTGGGTGTTGAACTGCTGTTAGTCATACAGTACTTGTGTAATAACAAACGCATAGCTTAAACACTATAGGAAATGTGTCCAACCCAAAAGAATGTCATGTGTTTTATACCATAGAGACATTACCAAGATCATAAAAGTATAGTCTATGTCCAGAGTCCAGAATATATGTGGGAACATTATAATGATCACTTTTAATGCTGTATTTTTGCAGATTTGACATAACTTTTCATGATACAACCAACATGATACAACCATTAGGGCAAAGAAAAAATGCATCTTAGTGGGTAGGGAATGGAAATAGCCTTTCTCACTCTTTTCACTCATGCACACCCCCTCTCTCTTCTCTTGTTCTTTCTCTCTCTCTATCTCTCCCTATTCCTCGTTGCCACACAGTAGAAACCTGACACAGCACACTGCAATGTGTGTCTACTTCCAGCCTCTAAAAATAGCTGGCTTTAGTCTGGAAGACAATGAAATCTAGTAGACACTGTGACAATGTGTAAGGTTGATTTATAGCCTATAGGGCCTATGCCAAAACAAATATACGCCACAGGGCTGCGAAGAACATTCAAGTATTATGACGACGTTATTCTGTTTGAAATATATCAAGCTTTCTATTCGATACATGAATTATTTACAAGCGGTATTTATCAGTTTCAATAACAACTTGCCGAGCAGTCAATCAATCGCAAATCAATCCAGTTCATGGACACGTGAAGGACCAAGAGAGGCAGCGTTGCTAAGGATGCAAGTGATGAGACTGACTCTAGGATGAAAACACGTACTGGCGCTGGACTTCTTCACCACGAAAAATAGCCATCGCTGCGCACTCGACTGCGCAAGAGGAATGGCTCATGGAAACTCTGATTTACCAAGAACATACAGCTGACACATACATTGGCGTATTCATTCAAGTGAATGAGACGTAAGATGCACCACTTTCTTGTTATAAGAAAAGAGAAACATCTTATTTATCAAGTCTTACAGAAAGATTCTTCTCATTTTAGCTACCAGTAAGAAATTGACGTAGAAAGTCTGTGAGGATGAAAATGATGCCATTGTCCTTACCTGTGGATCTGTGGAAATATTCACCCCGATCTCATGTTCTGATTCATCCCAAAGTGTCTCATGAATGTTGTTTTTTCCAGAACACACGCACTGCAATTGAGTCACTATTGGTCCGGCAGCATGTCTACCGGGATGTTTGTAGCCTTCTCAATGCGAGGTGCGCGAGAAGTGCACGTGTGTGCGCGCTCCTGCTAGCGGTGGTGGCAGGCAAGGTTGAACATGTACGCGCACCGCCTATGCATGTTTCATAGCCTACATACTTTTGCTTCGTATTTATCACGTATTACGATTCAGTCCATGGGGAACTGAAATACTACAGGGCTAAAAAATAGCCTATATAGCCTAACTAACTTGTCCAAATCTTCAATGATAAGGTTCTGATGATGAATTGTTTTGGCTGCTATATTAAAAATGAATGACAGAGTAAGAAACACAAAATACATAATGTATAATATTCATTTGCAAGAGCCTATCGCATCTGAACCGTTCAGAACTATTTTTATGAGCCTATTAGGCTACAACCAGTCATGAAAATAGATCAGTGCTAGCACACCAAGACAGGAGCACCCTAGCATAGGGAAAATGGATGTTAATTAATCATGACAGTGAATAAGTAGGCTACAACGTTTGATTTAATGTTTTAAGTTACTGTTAGTGAGTAGCCTTACAGTACACCTTACAGACAGCAAAAATAAACACCGTTTGTTCACTGTTGTTCTGTGTTTTCAGAGGAGGATTTTTTTTAAATACAAAACTCATTCATTTTCATTTTCTATAAAGGACGAAAGAAGACATCAGCCTTTCTAGGATACAATGTATCACGTTCCTGAGATAAAATGTTTCAGGCAATTCTTCGGCTTCTGTTCGTTAGGACCCCGCCCTGCGCAGTGACCAGTGACAGAGGCTGTTGTTGTGTCCATTAGCAGCAGCTAGCAACTCTGGATCTCAGAAAAAGCACTTATCTGTGCTTCTGGCTAAAGCATCAAAATGCCTCTGTTTGAAGGTTTAGGGAGCGGAGGGGAGAAGACTGCCGTTGTAATAGATTTAGGAGCAGCCTACACAAAGTGAGTTTATTAGCTATGACTAAACGGTGTGCTTATATTGTGCATAGTGCTAACTTTGTTGTATCAGATAACAGCTAACTTGCTAACTTTAGCTGTCCCGTGATTTTTTCTCTGTTTCGGGGAAAGATAACAATCAATATTCGTTGGAAATGGTCTTTTTACTGTAGGTGTTCTTAAATTGAGTAAATCAGTCTTGAAGCGTTGACGTATAGATAGTTTGGTTAGCAATGATGTCATTAGCATTACAGACTAATCAAGCTCTAACGTTAGTCTTCCGAAATCAAGTTGATGGATTTAATTATAAACGGTGATTATTTGTCTGTTTGTGTCTAATTTGAATGCTAGTGTTAACCGTAGTGTTGTTTTTCATAAATGAGTTAGGTTCAGTGGTCAATTGTGGCGAGGCTTTTTTGCATATGATGATGGAAGAAAATCAACCTTAGGGCAAGTCATATGATTAGCATAAGACTGAAGTGTAGCGAATACATCTGCCAGCGCCTTGAATTGAAAGCATTCATGAGAATGCACAAACTGTGGTTACGTCAAATTGTAATAATGCACGTTAACTGTTCTGTCGTGTTACAGATGCGGGTTTGCTGGGGAGACTGGCCCTAGGTTCATCATCCCCAGCGAGATTCAGAGACCAGGCCTTCAACAGGTCAGTGGAACTATAGTAATCAGTGTTTATTCTCACCAACTCTGAATAAGGACAGGTTTGGTCCAGCGTGGACCAGGATAGATGGAACAATAAATGTGATTTGCTTTTCCCCCACCTTGCAGCCCATCAAAGTAGTGCAGTACAACATCAACACAGAGGAACTTTACACCATCCTGAAGGAGTTCATTCACACATTGTACTTCAGGTGGGGACAGACTTTATTTCCCACAATCCTCCTGGGCTTTATCTCACTGTCCTGAGTTGTCATTGACGAGCTGTGGTAGCAAGACACTGATATCAACTGTCAATTCCTGTAACATTAGTTACCTTGATGTGTGGTATGCATGCACCCTTTCAGATAGATAGATAGATAGATAGATACTTTATTTATCCCCAAGGGGAAATTCAAGGTCTCAGTAGCATACAGACAACACACACAACATGCACTTACTCTGTTGTGCCGATATATTGTATGTTACTTAAAGAAGCAGCCCTCTGTAACAATGTTATTTTTCTTCAGGCATCTTCTGGTCAACCCCCGGGACAGGAGAGTGGTAATCATCGAATCCATTCTCTGCCCCTCACACTTCCGGGAAACCCTCACCAAAGTCTTTTTCAAGCAGTTTGAGGTATGGTGAATACTGTTAATCTCTGTTTATCATGGGTGTGTACTCTTGCTTAGTACACACAGGCAGCCTTTTTCAGGCAGCCATGAGTAAAACAGCCACAAAAAGAAGCAAAAATGGAAGTATTGAAGCCATGGTATACTGTATGCTTTTATAACCCAGGTCAATACAGCATAAACCTGGGTTATATGTGAAGTGTTGAACTTGGATCAGTTGTTTCGTCCAGCTAGTTTTCAGGCCCTGTAAATCCTTTTCGGTTGACAAAGAGTCCCATATAAGCTTGTTATTTCTGATAAAGTCTTTTCATAAATTTAGTGCTGCTTCTTATTGGCCAGTTTCCTGTGCATGGATTAAGCCTAGTCTTAATGGAAGGACGTTTTTCAGCCGGTTAGATGCAACCAATTGGACTATTAACATGACATTTTCGGCATCTTTTGTCCTGTGTCAATAGCTGCTTTCAGACGCGTCCTCCACAGTATATGCAGATCTTTGTCAAACAAAGGTCCGACTCTTCGGGTAATTCAGATATGATACTAACATGCTGACATCATGCAGTCATATGTGTGAACGACACCTACACACATTAACAGAATCTCCATGTGGCTGAACGTGGTTGAACACAAACATGAACAGAATCTCTGCATGTTCTTCGCTTCATTCAGACGCAAGCTCATTTATATAATGTCCGTCGGAAATACTAGGAGGGGAGTAGTGTAAGAGGCGGCTTAGTTCGGAAATGGCCGGTTGTTGTTCAGATAATCGGCCCAGCCGCTTGACATCCGAAGAACATGCAGACTTACACCTAGGCCTGAAAGCAGCTAATGTCTTGTATGTGGAGCACTTTGGGTTGCACTCTGTGCATAAAATGTGCTATATAAATAAATGTGACTTGACTTGTCTTAAACGTTTCTTGGTCTTCTATGCCCCCAACGTTGTCTATAAGGCAGCACTGCCTGGAAGACAACGTTGGGAGCATAAAACACCATCGAGCGTCTTAAACTACAGTCTTTTTTTTCAATGGAGCATTTCATTTCAAGTTCTCCTGTAGTCTAGTGACTTAAGTTAATTGCTCTCCTCCTGTCCCCTCAGGTGCCCTCAGTGCTCTTCGCTCCCAGCCACCTCATGGCCATCATGACGCTGGGCATCAACTCCGCCCTGGTCATGGACTGCGGATACGCGGAGACACTTGTGTTGCCCGTATCCTCTCCACTATGGTCATGATGTCAGGGGGAAGGGAATGTGAATGTGTAACCCGTGTTGTGTTGATACAGAGCTTTGGCTTACACTGTATCTAGATTTTAAAGAAGATGCTGAGGTCCCTCAACCATGTCATATTGATGAAGCATAAGATTGGGGCCACATATTGCTAACTACGTATTGCTTATTTGACACAATTTTGGTTGGAGTCAAGCAGTGGATATGCTATAGTCCCGGTCCTGACGCCTTACTTGAGTGAACTGTATTTAGCTGATATAAGCTAAAGAATCTCTTCTTTTACATTGAAATAATCCTGTGAACTTCTGAACTTCTGTGTTATCAGTGTTCGCTACAGACCTGATTAGTTATGCATGTTCTTCATCTGAACAGCCTACTCCTCTCACTAGCATTTCTTATAAAGGGCTCTGTTGTGTTTGAGCCTGTACAATACAAAGTGGATGTTGGGTTTTGTCTTGCCCCCGGGTTCTATCACCTGTGTGTGTGTGTGTGTGTGAGGTATCATGCCTTGACGGTGATCAGGTCTATGAAGGGATCCCCATCTTGCCCACATGGGAGGCTCTTCCTCTGGCAGGGAAGGCTATTCATAAGTAAGTAAACCTTCACACACAAGGACACATGGACACAATAGAAGATAGAATAATGAAGACTTAAATTGTGTTATTGTAGAAAATGCCAAAGGAGATATGCATCATCTGGTGTATTAGTGTGTTAATAACATGATAACAGTGTATTAGTAACATGTTAAAACTGCTTGTGTTGTGATTATTACATGAATGGATGTAATTAGTTATGTAATGTGTGGCTAACAGGTCACATAGCCCCTTTAAGAAATAACAATCCTGAAGGACTACTAGACAGCAACATTAAGTTAACGGTAACATTACCAACTTTTTACAGGATAGCTTGTTCATCATACAAGGATACAAGGAAGTTTATTGTCACATGCATATAGTTACTGGAAGTAAGAAATGCAGTGAAATTATGTCTGGTGTCAGCCTATTTGTGCATTTATGTGTGTGGGGGAGTAAAAAAGTGCAGTAGAAGAGGGGTTTAGTAGATTAAGTGGCAAGGGCTGCATAAGAAAGGTGAGGGAGGATTGGGATTGGGGGGGGAGGCACCAACAAGGAGCACCCAAGAGCAACAGGGGCAAGGAAAAACTCCCTTACCAAGGAAGAAACCTTGGGCAGATCCACGGTTCAAGGGGCTAACCCAACTGCCAGGGGTCTTGGTGTGTGTGTTGGGGGGATGACAAGGGAGATGGGATAGTGTGCTGTGTATGTGGGGAGAGGGCAGTATGCAATATGTGTGTTGGAGAAGCTTCCTCATGAGACAATGTGCTGTGTATTGGGGGTGCAGTGTGCTGTATGTTGGTATGTTGGGGAGAGGGGGGGGGGGGGCAGTGTACTGCAAGTATGGTGAAGGGACTTACTATTTCAAGCAGAGTACTGTATGTATGTGAGTGATGACAGTGAAGATGTGTGTGTGGGCGGGAGGGGAGTGGAGCAGTGACTGTGTGTGTGGGTAGGTGGGGGCAGTGTGCTGTAAGTATGTAGAGGATGTGTGTTGGAGAAGATCCTGAAGACCATGTTATGTGTATGTAGGGAGGGGGGGGCAGTGTGCAGCAAGTATGTAGAGGAGGCTTACTGTAGCAAGCAGTGTGCTGTATGTATGTGTGTGTGTTTTTTTTGTGTGTGTGTAGGGGGGGGGGGGGCAGAAAGGCTAGGCAATCAAGGACATGGTAGATAGATGGAGGAGAAATCAAAAATAATAAATAAAAAGTTCTATGGAGATGTGCAAAAGTTGGAGAAAGTCAGATGTGTGTGTGTTTTGACGTGTGATGAAATAATAAAATAAATAAAAGGTCTGTAGCATAGGGTGAGGGATGTAAAAGTGCTAAAAGTCATGTAGGTGTGTGTGTGTGTGTGGGGGGTCATGTGTGCTGAGGAGTGAATGAGTGCAAAGTCAGTATAGTGTGAGTTCAGAGTTCGGATGGCCTGGGGATAAAAACTTCTCCTGAGTCTCTCAGTTCTGGCTTTGTGACTACATAGGCGTCTATTTGATTTCAGCGGTAGGAATAATCCATTGTTAGGATGAGAAGAGTCCTTCAGGATCTTTTGGGCTCTTAGGAGTACTCTTCTGGAATAGATATCTTGTAGAGCAGGGAGTTGAGTTCTTATAGTACGTTCAGCTGAGCGCACTAATCTCTGCAGAGTACTACAATCTCTAACTGTGGAGTTCCCATACCAGGTGATGATGCTACCAGTTAGAACACTCTCAACCGCTGAAGTGTAGAAGGCTTTCATGATGGATGTAGAAACTTTGAATTTCCTTAGCTGACGAAGGAAGTAGTCGTTGTCTGGACTTCTTCAGAACATATTGAGTGTTAACAGTCCATGTTAAGTCTTCAGTAATGTGGACACCAAGATATTTAAAACTTGTGACTCTCTACAGGTTGCCCGCTGATCATTAGTGGGGTGTAACTGTAGTTCTGCTGCTGCCTTCTGTAATCCACTACCATTTCCTTAGTTTTATTGACATTCAGTGTCAAGCTGTTAGATTGACACCACTGTGCCACCTCATCAACCTGATCCAAGTAGAGTATACCAGTCTGAACTGAACATTAATGTGTGTGTGTGTGTGTGTGTGTTTGTGTTTGTGTTTGTGTGTGCGTGTGTGCGTGCGTGCGTGCATGTACTGCAGGGAGCTGGAGGGTTTGGTGACTGAGCAGTGCACAGTAGACACAGACTCGAGCCCTGGCCAGAGCCTGCCCACCGTCATCGGTGAGTCCTCTCTTATATAGCCACTAGCACCAGACAGTCACAACGATGACTGTCTTTCTATACCTCTCTCTCTCTTTCTCTCTCCATCTCTTCGATCTCCAACATGGGTGTTTTTATCTAGTCTCTCCACCTCTCCCTACACCTCTTATCAGTATTTCTGTTCTGCTGTCACCAGTGTATTGCTCTCGCAAACACCTACCACCATGAATACTCACTATGATGGCACTCTCTCTCTTTGCATATCCCCTTCTACCTCCCAACACATTTTCTCTCTCTCTCTCTCTCTCTCTCTCTCTCTCTCTCTCTCTCTCTCTCTCTCTCTCTCTACATACCTCCCTCTCCCTTCCAGCATGTGAGTCACTTATACAGTCACTAAGATGGCTGCCATCGAACTTTGTCTCTTTCCAAACTCTTTCTCTTCTTTTTGTCTTTGCCTGCCTTTCCAAACTCTTGTTCCCTTTCTTCAGCTCTTTTCTCTCTCTCTCTCTCTCTCTCTGATTCTTCATCACACCCTCATTTTTTTGCTCTCTTCCTCCTTATTCTCTCTGTCTCTTTCTCCACCTCCCTTTGCCCTCTCATCCTTCGTGACGCCCTCATCCTTTCACTTTCTATCTGCATTTTTCTCTTTCTTTCACTTTCAATCTGTCGTTCTCATCTTTCTTCACACCCTCATTCTTTCTCTCTCTCTCCTTTACTTCTCCCTATGAATAATATATGAAATATGCCCTATTTCTGCCTTTTTGTTTCAGCGCTGCTCTCTCTCTCTCACACACACACACACACACACACACTCACACACACTCCTGCCCCTGTTTTCCTTGGGGAAGATGGCACACACATTCTTTTCTTTCCTGTGTGAATGAATCATTTATTCATGCCCATATGAAGGCCACTGGTTCACTCTGTTCTGCCCTGCTGTGTTACATATACCTCCTCAGCTGGCATACTTTACAATGACCATGCCGATCTGTCTTGGGCAGAACCCTTACTACTCACACACACACACACACACACACACACACACACACACACACACACACACACACACACACACACACACCAAGGCCACTGGGCCCGCTCTGTTCTGCCCTGCTCTGTTACACACCGCCTCAGTTGGCAGAGGCCGATCTGTCTTAGGCTGGTAAGGGTATAGGGAACAAACAGTAAGTTTAGACAGTATATTGTCTGGCAAAAGGCCACGAGTCTCTTGGCCTGCATTTAGTGAAATCCTTAGAGGAATCAAGGAACAATGATTCAGTTATATTAAAAACTTGGAGTGCAAGCATAGATCAGTCATCTGAGCTTTTCTTCAGGGTGGATGGATAATCCTCTTTCTCTCTTTTCTCTCTCTCTCTCTCTCTCTCTCTCTCTCTCTCTCTCTCTCTCTCTCTCTCTGCTACTCTCATCTTTTCTCTCTTTTATCCCTTTCTCCCTCTCCGCCCCTTCCAGGATCCATTCCAGAAGAGGTTGTTGAGGACATCAAAGGTAGGTTCCTAGATAACAAGTCCCAACTTTACAACGGTTTCCCTCTCTGCTATTACTACACAAATCAACCTCACCCTATATTCACAAGTGCCATTATTTCCTCACACCGTAACAGGCCTATACTCTATTTCCTCACACCATAACAGGCCCATAGCCATAATTTCCTCACAACGTAACAGGCCCATCGATAATTACCTCACACCGTAACAGGCCCATAGCCATAATTACTTCACACCATAACAGGCCAATAACCAACAAAACAGAAAACTCTTCTTACCAATTGTAATAGCCATTGAGAAGCTGTTACGAATTTGCTCAATGGCTTCAACAATTTTCAGCAAGCACTAAAGGTGTCAACATTTAGACAGTTGCAAGTTGTTAAATGTAACCCAGCTCAAAGTACCAGTGTAGACTGAAGTAAGTGTGTGTGTGTGTGTGTGTGTGTGTTTCATGAAATTGGAATGCCGGCCAGGCTGTTGCTGGTGCCATGTCCAGTTAATTTGGTCCTCTAAGCTCTCGGTTCCACCGCTGTGCTGCAGCAGCCCTCTCTCTCTGCTCCAGGTGGATTAGTCCGCCTCAGGAGGTCGTCCTGGAACACAGCTCGCTATGCCAGGCACAGTGGGGTGGAGCTGCGCCCTGCTAGACACAAGAGAAATAGTATAAAGCCACAAGATGGACAAGAGTGGTGTGGGAATATGTGCAGTGTCACCATACTGTGTAGTGTACTGTGTAGTGTACTGCAAGTATGGTGAAGGGACTTACTATTTCAAGTATGTATGATGTATGTGAGTTATGACTGAAGATGTGTGTGTGGGTGGGAGGGGAGTGGAGCAGTGACTGTGTGTGTGCAGTGTGTGTGTGGGTAGGTGTAGATAGATAGATAGATAGATAGATAGATCCCCAAGGGGAAATTCAGGATTCTCATTATAGTACGTTCAGCTGAGCGCACTACTCTCTGCAGAGTACTACAATCTCTAACTGTGGAGTTCCCATACCAGGTGATGATGCTACCAGTTAGAACACTCTCAACCGCTGAAGTGTAGAAGGCCTTCATGATGCATGTAGAAACTTTGAATTTCCTTAGCTGACGAAGGTAGTAAGACGGAATACTGAAGATGTCTTGTAGAGCAGGGAGTTAAGTTCTTATAGTACGTTCAGCTGAGCGCACTACTCTCTGCAGAGTACTACAATCTCTAACTGTGGAGTTCCCATACCAGGTGATGATGCTACCAGTTAGAACACTCTCCGGAATACTGGAGATGTTGTTAGGGCTTTGAAAATATCAGAGTGGATTGAGGTGGAGGTTATTTTAAGTCATCTTTGGTAATACAATAGGCAACTAGAAATGGTACCATAGACATCAAGTAATACCTTAGAAAACAAGAAGTAATACCATAGGCAATAGACTATGTTATTGGAAAACGTAGAAACAGGCCGTATGAAATGAGGGTGTGTTTTCTCAGTCATTTGTGTTCTCCTGTGCGTTTTCAGTGCGGACCTGCTTTGTGAGTGACCTGCAGAGGGGTCTGAAGATTCAGGAGGCCAAGTTTAACCTGGACGGAACTGCTGAGGTAAGGGGTGTGCCAGCCAGAGCACTGTAATACCCACTCATCCCGGCGTAGTACACTGTGCGTTATAGTGAAAACAATATACTGGTTATCCACCATAACGTGCACTATGTAGTGAGTGACTCGATGTTCCATCTCACCTACTCTCTACTCGCCTCACCTCCTCTCAGCACCTGGCTAATCACCGATTCTCCTCTCTGTTCCTCTCTCTTCACCTCCCCTTCCCTTAAATACTTACTAACTTCTCTCCTCTCTACTCCTCTCACCTCCTCTCAGCACCTCTCACCTCCTCTCACCTCCTCTCAGCACCTCTACTCCTCTCAGCATCTCTCTACTCCTCTCAGCACCTCTACTCCTCTCTATTTGCTAAAGAAGCGCATGAGCTTCTCCTCCTGTTTGTTGAAGGAGTTCTATGAACAGCACTGAAGTGCCGTCATGTTCTTTGATATTAATGTTGATGAGGGCCCAGTAGTCTGTATTCAGTCAGTGGAAGAGTGGTGCTCGTGAACACTGTGGTGTCAGAGTGTATTAGGTTTGTTGTTTGCTGTTGGTGCTGGCCAGGGTGTCCAGTTAGATAACAGATGACAGTAGCAGACAAGTTGCAGAATAGATCCTGATAAGTTAGGGCCAGATGTTGGGTTTGCTGCTTTGTTTTGGGGTAGATTTGTCTTAATTAGCCGAGTTGTCACCAATCCGTACGGGACTTCAACTGTCTCTTCGTTATACATGTCTCAACATCACAAACTGCCTCTTTGTTAACAATTTCAGCACACATAACTTTTAATTGTTTTTTTTTTGTTTATTTATTTGTTTCTTTGTATTTGTTTCAGCGCCCAGCCCCTCCCCCTGATGTTGACTATCCTCTGGATGGGGAGAAGATCCTGCACATCAAAGGCTCCATACGGTGGGTTGAGCTCTGAAGCTGTGGACCTCTGTGCCACATCATGAAACCCCTCGAGGATGGCACCTGTCAGGGGTGTCTGTTTGAATGTGCTGTTTGGAGACAGATATGTTACTTACTTACTCACTTACTTTTGCTTTTGGCTTTTATCCAAAGCCCCTTACATATGTCAATTATTGCAAGGGCCAGTCTCCCCGGAGCACTACGCTACCACCACCACACAATATAGTATGTGCATATGTAGTGGAAGCTTTCCTGTAAGTGAATGGGGGCAGAGTGAATCAGTCTCAAACTGTATGGTTTGGCTCTTTAGACCTCTCTTTGCCTCCAAGTTTCTCTAATCTATCTATTGAAATGATGGAGTTCATTGTTGTCCTTTTTTCCTATAGGGACTCTGTGATGGAGATGCTGTTTGAGCAGGACAATGAGGAGAAGTCGGTGGCCACACTCATCCTGGACTCTCTGGTGAAGGTGAGAGGGAGAAAGGGGTCCTCCTTGACAGTGTTACCCATCCATGTCTGGGGGTTAGCTTCAGCTAGTTAGCATCGGCTAATAGGTTGCTACCAAGTTTATTCTCCCGATTGATTTCCTGTACGTAGATTAAGCCTAGTCTTAGACCAAAAGAAAACTTCAATGGAAATGTCCGCTGAAAAACAATTTTAGTCTAGGATGAGGGTTGAATCATGTGCAGGGAACTGTCTGCTTGTCTTTTTTTGTTTGTTTGTTTTACTTTGTCCTTATTGGTATTCCACAGACATTCAAACATTAAACAGCAAATACATACATAGAGAAAAAACAAATAAACACAGACACAAAAAAATTAAATAAAATAAGGAGGCCTATAACAGGAGGGGGCATTTATATTCTATACAGTTTTGTTTAAACTGGTTATATCTACTTAATTTTGTAACCACTTTCCCCCATTATTTTCATATAATTCTTCTTTCATTTTTAATTTGTATGTTAGCCTTTCCATCTCTTGGATTTCCTTAATGATAAAAAAACATTGTTTACGATTTGGCACGTTTGCTTTCAGCTAATTGTTAGTGAAAGTCTTCTTACTCGCTGTAAGCAGAATCTTCACTGGATCTTGGTCATCCTTGGATATATATTCTTCCAAGTCTCCAAGGTGTAGGACAATACATGAGAATGCATAACCCAAGATCTCGCATAAAACGGCATGTACGTCTCTCCAAGAAGGCTCTATATTCTTACAGCCCAAAAAAATGTGTGTATGGTTTGGTGCCATATCAGCACATTGTCTCCAGCATGATTGTTGAAAGTTGTTTACTTTTAATTAAGAAGGGTGGTAAAGTAGTGGATCTGGTTCTTCCAAGAAAACTCTCTCCACCTTTTGTGGATACATGACCTCACCACAGGTGTGCCTCACAGATCAGTATTAGGGCCCCTGCTTTTCTCTATTTACACCACTTCCTTGAGTGAGGCCATTCACTCCCATGGATTTGACTATCACTGCTGTGCAGATGATACTCAACTTTACCCATCTTTCCCAACTCCCATCGGATTTCTCCATGCCTTAAAGATATTTCAGTCTGGATGTAAGCTCGGCACCCTCAGCTTAATCTCTCAAAAACTGAGCTGAGCTTGACTCATCTTCACTGAGGCCAACTAGATCGGCATGTAACTTGGGTGTCGTAATTGATGACTGACTTAAATTCTCTGACATTAGGAAGATCAAACCTTATATGACACAAGATTCTACACAACTTCTAGTATAGGCCATGGTTATCTCCCAACTAGACTATTGTAATTCACTATTAGCTGGCCTGCCTGCTTGTGTGGTAAGATTGTTACAACAGAATGCTGCAGAACACCTGGTCTTCAGTCAGCCAAAGAGGACACATGTAACTCCTCTCCTGGTTACTCCATTGTCCCCCTATAGGGGGCAGCATTCAATTTAAATCTCTCACTTTGGCTTATAGGACACTGCCTGGATCTGCTCCCTGCTGTATCAAGTCTATGATCAAGCTGTATATCCCCAACCGACCACTGCGGTCTTTTGATGAGCGTCTGTTGTGTCGACCAGCCATAAACACTTGGTCAAATTCAGTGGTTCCTTATTGGTGGAATGAGTTGCCCAGTGCTCTCCATTCCGGTGATAGTTTTGGGCCGTTCAAGAGGGGTCTCTATTCAGCATACTCTTAGTTAACTGAGCATTTCTTATGAGTTATGGTTTGTACATTATAGTATTGTTTATTTTCATTAGGCTATTGATTGAATTGACATTATTGTTTATTATTGCTATTCTCCTTAATGTAGTCTTACCAACATTTTAAAATTGTTCACTGATAATTTTAACTATTGTATTGTTTTTATTTGTATGTTGCTTTGGACAAAAGAGTCTGCCAAATCCTATAACCATAAACAACATGATGCCTACATTTCCTTTAGGATTAATAAAGTATCTATCTTTCTCTATCTATCTGTCTATCTATCTATTTGTCTATCTATCTATCCTCTCCCCCCAGTGTCCGATAGACACGCGGAAGGCCCTGTCAGAGAACATCGTGGTGATCGGTGGTACGGCCATGCTGCCAGGCTTCCTGCACCGTCTCTTGGCCGAAATCCGCCTGCTGGTGGAGAAGCCAAAGTACCGGCAGGCCCTGGCTACCAAAAGCTTCAAATTGCATAGTCCACCGGCCAAACCCAACTGCACCGCCTGGCTCGGAGGTGAGAGAGAGTGACACACACACACACACACACACACACACACACACACACACACACACTGGCCACCAAGAGCTTCAAACTCCACAGTCCACCTGCCAAACCCAACTGCACCGCCTGGCTCGGAGGTGAGGGAGAGTACCACACACATACATACACCGATGCCCGGACCACCAAGAGCTTCAAGCTGCACAGCGTAGTTAGGCTTAGAGGTGAGGCAGTACACACACACACACACACACACACACACACACACACAGGCCACCAAGAACTTCCTCCCCAATCTTAACTGCACCATTTGGCTCGGAAGTTTGGAGACAACACACGGGCATGCACACACACACACCCACAGACACGCCCACAAACACATACACGCATGCACGCAGGCTCTGGCTACCAAGGGCTGCAAGCTGCCCATCCCAACTGCACCACCTGGCTTGGAGGTGAGGAGGCAACACACACACACACACACACACACACACACATGCACTGGCCACCAAGAGCGTCAAGCTGCGTACCTGCCAAGCCCAAGATGGGTTCTAACCAGGATAATTGTGCCAGAGTGTATGTGTTGATGTTGTCAGTAATGGCCGCATCTATGGACCCCAGTGGTTTAGCTTGGAGTAAAGACAGCAGACTGATCAGGGTGTACTGCCAGCCTCCGACAGAGCAGGGTCTTTTTCATGGATGTACTTGCGGTACTTTTTCATTGTGCTAATATGTTTTTGTAAGCGCTCTGATCGTATATCTTTGAGCACATTGTGTTTTGTATCCAAACATCCCAGGCTATTGGAATCAATGGATTTCCTTTATCGCTGTTGACTTAAGGGCTAATGCAATTTACATTTCATTGAGTCCGTATAATATATTTATTAGCACATAGCCTCATGGGAAATCAGACCCATAACCGGCGCCGCCCACAGAGCGGCCCAAACCTCTCCACACTGCTGCCATTCCTCAACATGCCAACATTTGGCTCGGAGAAATATGAATTTGAGGATCGGAACAAATCACAACGCATTTCCAAACACATCTTTTCCGGATGGTCTCTAGTTTTGAGAACGGACTGATTCATGTCTTTAGTGTTGTGTGGTCTTTATGTTGTTGCTCCGCCATGCCAGTGGAAGAAGATGTGATGCAAGCTGGTTTAAATGGCTGTAAACTGGTGTAAACACATCTAAACTGGTGTAAACCGTGTCCAAGTGTGTAAACGGATGTAGACTGGTGTAAACAGTGTTCAAGTGTGTAAACTGGTGTAAACCGTGTTCAAGTGTGTAAACTGGTGTAAACTGTGTACCTGATTCCGTCTCTCCCCGGTCCCTCTGCAGGTGCCATCTTCGGCGCGTTGCAGGACATTCTGGGTAGTCGTTCTGTGTCACGGGACTACTACAACCAGACGGGACGCATCCCTGACTGGTGCTGCCTGAGCACGCCTCCGCCCGAGTCCGTCTACGACGCCAGCAAAGCCGCCCCACCCCTCATGAAGAGAGCCTTCTCGACAGAGAAATAATGTCCCACCCCACATATCATCCCAACACTTGTGTATATAGCCCTGTGTATGTTCATTACAGATAAAACATCATTGCTTTACAAATATGAACAGAAGACATGAGCAACTGTCTACCAGCTACTTAAATCACACCATGCTTCTAATACATGCATACGCCTGTCAGGTTTGCTTGAGGTAGACGTATTTAACTTATATCACTGTGGCTCTTAATGTTCTCTTATAGTGTTTTTGTTTCTTCATCATTTTAAGTATTCTGTTTAAATAAATCCTCCCCTAAAGCTTGACTTAAGTGACACGACCCTCTGCACCTCTGTGAGTAGTTCCCATGTGCTCCCACTAGGTGGCGACGAGCAGAGTGTGCAGGCCGAGTGAGAGGAGTGAGTGTGTATCTGTCAGATAGAGTCAGTGCTGCAGCTCCCACCGTACGGACCCACGTCTCTGTTTACATTTCCCAGAGCTCACGTCTGAGATACAGATCTCATTTGATCCACTTTATCTGGAGTTCTAGCCGGGAAAGTGGGGAAAATTCATGCCAGGACACAGATCAGTGGAAGACACATGGGACCTATTTCCTACAGCATATGTAGGTCAGGTCTCTAAATAATGATGCCTTTTATTTTCTGTACATTATATTCTGTACATTACATTACAAGTTCTCACACATATTTTGGCAGCACAGAATATAATATCCATAAAGAGATATTGCAAGTCCCTGTTGGTTTGTAGAACATCGTTATGGCGTTCTGTTATGCTTCTTATTTATTGTTTAGTGCTTTTCATGAGAAAAAGAATCTCCTATATTGATCTGGATTTGGACCCACAGTCCCGTGGCTTAAATAAACATTCCCAGAGAAAGTCTCCTCCTGTGTCTCGTCTCTCTCTCTCTCTCTCTCTCTCTCCTCTCTCTCTCTCTCTCTCTCTCTCTCTCTCTCTCTCTCTCTCTCTCTCTCTCTCTCTCTGTGCTGGCCCAAAGCCCACAGTATAAGACAGATAACTCTGTTATATAGCATGGACATCACAGCAGAGAGGAGTGGTTTGTTTTGGTGTGTTGGTTCCATAACTCAGGGCACTGATTGCAGATGGAAGTAATACAGTTAGGGGCCGTTTACAAGAAACCGCCGGGTGAATTTTCTCTTACCGCTTTCACACCTTTAACGACACCGGCGAGAAAAAACCTCGCGTGAACACACAGGTGTAACTGGCTAAATGTGCTGTAGTGCATATGCCAGACCAGTCGATGGCGCCGCTGTGCAGAAGCTTCACGATAATTTCGTGTGAATCGCATAGAAGAAAACATTGTTGAAACCGTTTGTTAAAGGAATACGCCACCCCTAGGTGAAATTGGGTCACTCCTCGCAGTCCCTAGAGTTGGAGGAGTGAGCCAAAGCATTTTATAGCCGACCCAGCCATTGTCCTAATCTAGAAACGGCCCGGTTAGCTTTAGTTTAGCGTAGTCGCTGTAATCTGGCGATATCAGCTAGTATGTCGTTGCAAAAGTGAATCAAATAACTCAAGATTTTTTATAATTATTTCTCGTAACCTGTACATTCACATCGGTACAAATATCAATGCAAATTAACACGAAGGATTTACTAGACCAATTTAGATTTGGAACTATTTTTCGGGCATAGCACCGCAAAGCACCGCTGCCAGGCTTAAAGACATCACGCAGCATATGAAAACCCTCAACTTCCAGCAATACACCAGCGTGACTACCAAGTTCTCTGCTACTAGGCTGACACTGACAAGTGGGCTTTCTCTAAGAGTTCTAATGGCGATGAATATGGAAGATTACACGATAGAGCCCTAAGATGATGACGACTACCAAGATCCAAGACCCTACCTTTTCGAACCTGAGTTCACTGGAAGAGGAGTTGCGAAGCTTTGGATCTGGGAAGAGTGGACGTTGGCGAATAGGGGTCAAGGCGAAGTCGGATGAGAGAACGAGAGCAAAACACCTAACTGGTGTGTGTGAGTGTGGAGTGTGCCAACCCATGCCGACTGAAATGGAGTGTTTGTGCTGTGCAGAAAGCATAGCAAGTGTGGGCATAGCACCGGCAAGGCAAAGCACCGCTGCCAGGCACAAAGACATCACGCAGCATCTCTTCGGGAGCGTTGCCCACCATCGATGGCAGTATTTTATCCCACTCTGCACAGCACAAACACTCCATTTCAGTCGGTATTTTGATATAAATAAATGGTTTGGTTTGTTTTGACAGGCAGCATGTCAGGTCGAGTGCAGTGGCTGAGTTGAGAGGTGGGGCTATGTCCTCATAAAGTTGCCGGCTTCGCACCTACAGGCGACTACACGGCGAAAGTTAGCCGGCGGTTTCAAAAGTTCCCACCTCGGAAGTCGGTTTCAAAAGCTGATCGGTTTCAGTCTCCTAAACTGCCGGCATCGTGTACACGCAAGCCGTTAACAAAACCTCACCGGTTTCACAAAAACCGGCGTCGTGTAAACGGCACCTCATTATAACCGTCTATACAAAGAGTAGGCCTATCACACACAGCGTGTGTGTATGAGGATGACTCCTAGTGCTGCAGACTGTCCCAGGGGTGTTTTGTGTGTGTGTGTGTGTGTGGCGTTCAACAGATGGTAGATCCCGAGGTGAGAACAACATGACATTTCAGAGTTGCTGGAGAAAACCTTACAACAGCACTTCGTCAGCACACTGCCCTACTGTCATTCAGGGTTCTCAAGTCTCACACGCAATTCCACAAGTTCACACGCTCACACGCCACACCTTGCATTTCTCACGCAGAGATATTACTAGAGATGTCAAGGTATCTGCATAATTATTAGTGGAAGCGCAGGGATACGAGAGGATATCTCGCAGGGTTCAGAACTAGCGCACCACTCAACAGCCAAATAAATAAAATAAATAAATAGCCACCGACATACAATCAAAAAATAGTGTTCGTTGTATCCGGGTAAAATTCTAAAATAGAACATCCCTCCCTGCAACCACGTTATGTTTGTGCGCTTTTGTGGGGTTACACGTTTAAGATGTCCAAACTGCACCAATATTATTTTTATTTAGAAATTCAATGTCTGTCATTTTGGTAAACCAGCCTATGGCACTTTAACAGTGCGTGTAAATCAGGCCTTTCTACAAACATTTGTAACGCTGTAGGCCTAGCTTACTTTATGGCAAAAATATTTTCCTATTTATAAACTAAACTGTCGGTCATTAAGAAAACATAATGAAGTGTCGTTGTAGCTTTGTGTAACCCAGACATTAGCAACGTTCATTTTATACGACCTATCACTCTCGTGGCTGCCTGCATTTTCCCTGTCGTCACGGCTGCAACTTTCGCACTCGTTTGTGCTTTTTAGCGGCGTGTTCATCAGGTCCCGGGACACCCTAAGCCTCCATGGATGGACCATGTCAACAATGAATGAAATTAGCTTATTATCAATGAGTGTTATCAATTTGAGCGAGTATACTACACATACATTTTTTTCTAAAGATACAGGACTACAGACAAGCTGCCAACCACCATAATCTAGCAACCCAAAATTAACTTGCTGTCCTTATAAAAAAATAAAAAGTTGGTCTCGGCATGCCCATTCTTGATCCAATGGTTCAGTGGCAATAGACTACTCAAGTGAAAAAAGCAAGCCTAATAAATAAAATATTTGTCTCATTCAGTACATATATCTGGTAAATTGATGAGCCATAGAATATCCCACCATCAAGATTATTATATTTGAAAATTCCAATCTATCCCACCTAAATATCAAAAGTTATTTCTATTGACATGCTTCCTGGTGACATAAAAACACAAATGGTTTCCCCTTGATATAAAGGCTGACATAAAAGACATAAGCTATGCAAGATGGATACAAATCCCAGACTGTCCAGGAAAATAAACAAAAACAAGATATAGGATGTACAGGCCTACAATGACAAATTCAAGGTCTCAAAGTGTTAATGCTTCTTTCCAAAAATCTCACCAGAAGTTGTTATTTAAAGGAATTATCCGGAGTAAAATGCACTTTAGATCAATTTACGGATGATTGGGAGTACATACGTTGAGTTGACATCAAAATCATGTCATTCGGATGTGTTTTGAGAAAGTTTGATTTCACCGTTTTTAGTCAAAACTCGTTAGCCTGGAAGTGACCCGGGCATGTCATTTCTCCGCTACAAAACGCTATTTTTATACCTCTTCTACAGTTCCAAACAACATTACACTTACGTGGTAGTGAGTAGAGGGTCCCTAAAGCCAAACCGAAGTATCCCGAGGTCTTTATGTGGTCGGATAGAGAGTCCATAATGAATTTCATCAAGAAAGTACCTTTCCGGAAATGTTGCTGCTGCAGCTGCCATCTTTAGGGGAAAGTCCGTAGGAGTCGATTGCCGAGTGTGGAGTAACACGCTCTGGAAATTCACAATTTTGTCGCCGTTTTTTTTTTTTTTTTTTTTAAACATAGTCCAGTAGTCCAACTTCATTTTAATTTAGAAAGAAATAGCGTTTTGTAGCGGCGAAATGACATGCCCAGGTCACTTCCAGGCTAACAAGTTTTGACTAAAAACGGTAAAATCTTTCTCAAAACACATCCGAATTACATGATTTTGATGTCAACTCAACGTATGTAGCCTACTCCCAATCATCCGTAAATTAATCCAAAGTGCATTTTACTCCGGATAATTCCTTTAAGGCAGGGGTCGGGAACCTATGGCTCGCGAACCACATGTGGCTCTTTTGGGAACTGCATCTGGCTCTCGGACAAACCTGCCATTTGTTTACTCAATAAGTCATGAATAATTTTGGTACTGTATTAAATAAAAAATGGACCTACTGAAATCAAAATGTTAAAATAGTGTTCGAAATATAATATATGTTCACGTAGTTTAATCCATCCCATGTCTGTTCCATGTACAAAAGGGCGATTGTCAAGCGTACATGTAGGTTAGAGGCCTGGCTGGGTGTTACGCTGGAGGACCTGAATTTGAACCACAAAAACCTCTTTGGCCTCCAAAGCAAGTACCAGCAGTGAGAGGGGTGGGAAGTAGGCTTACGTGACCAACTTACAGCGACTCCTGGCTGGCACATAAAACACAATGATGTCAGTGCTTCTCTACATGAATGGGCAATGATTAAGTCCATATGTATGTTACGGACTGACTAAGAGGTCGCCTTCAAACCTAATCTGATTCACTCAGCTTTCAGAGCCCAATAGCAGAGACAGGCGCTCTGGAACAACTCAGTTGAGGGGCAACCGTGGCCTATTGGTTAGCACTTCGGACTTGTAACCGGGGGGTTGCCAGTTCAAACCCCGACCAGTAGGAACGGCTGAAGTGCCCTTAAGCAAGGCACCTAACCCCTCACTGCTCCCCGAGCGCCGCTGTAGCAGGCAGCTCACTGCATCGGGATAGTGTGTGCTTCACCTCACTGTGTGCTGAGTGTGTTTCACTACTTCACGGATTGGGATAAATGCAGAGACCAAATTTCCCTCACAGGATCAAAAGAGTATATGTACTTACTTATATACGGTTAGATGGCTTTGCTCAGGGGTTCAACGGCAGCGGCTGCAGAGAACCAAACCCACAACTCTGGCTGAGTTCCCAAACCACTACGCCATCACTGGTCGTTATAGCGGATGAAACCTTGAGCAGGACCAACTCCTAACGGGGGGCCCATCTGCCTGGACTGGTTGGGTAGACAGTCATAATTGTGGCAGGACTGTGATTACAAAGCATCAAGCTAGCATGTTTGAATTTGATTAGCAGCCCTTTTTTATCTATGAATGGACAAAAGGGAGCAGTCATGACATTGTCCTCATATGTGAAACCTCAGACCAGACAGGAAATGCCATGCCGTTGTTTACCTTCTCTCAATTTCTCTTGATTATTTGGAAAACCAGATTGTAAAATCATGCCAACAAGATTGTTTTAGTTGTATTTGGAAAATCGTCCGAGACATGGTTGACTCTGGAGCAATCAAACAGGTAGCTCATTGGGCGAAGCGATGTCGGGGTATTTAAGGATGTTTGTGCACAGCGTGACTGCCTTTCAATTTCATCTCAGACTGAAGATGGATGTCTGAACCCCCATGGATCAAACATCAGGGCCACGGACCCCCGTGCACCATATCACCTTACAGATTTCTAAAGGTCCCACCATGCTCTGACGCAATGGACATCAACATGGATTTAAAGCAATCATGCTCCCTCAGCCCTCACCAGCACAGTCAGGGTTTAACTTTACAGTAACGTTAAATCAATGTTATTGAAACGCGTCACAGTGGTTTAGTGAATTGTGTCTGTGATGGCTCCCATATGAGTGCCGTATATATGCGCGCGATGATCAAGAGGCACTACATAGCAGGGGCGGCACATGCATACCGGCCTTTTAAGCTCCCACTGCTAAGGAATTCAGCCCTTTTTTAAACTCAAACTATTAAAGCAAACAAATGCCGGATCCAAGAAAAAGAACTGAGGAGAGAACCAACACGGTCGGAGTTGTGACATTTCAATCTTTGGATGAGGCAGTGGTGAGTGCTGCTGGTGAGACAGACAGAGAGAGAGAGAGCAACTGAAATTAAAGCGTTATGTAATCACTGTATCAAAGTGTGCTTCGTTTCACGTTTAGGTCAAATGACTGGGAGAGATCACAGACAGAGAAACGTACAGAAACTAGACTCTTCATGTTCATAGGACCAGATGGAACCTACACCTAAACCTGTAGAATCATACTCAAACGTCACATTTCTGGAGACTGACAAGGCCTAACTAACGTGTGGCAATTACAGGGTTAATGTTATTAAGGATGAATGCTGTGCAGTGTATGGCATATACGGAGTGCTGTCCCTGTAATATGACATATACAGAGTGCTGTCCCTGTAATATGAGATATACAGAGTGCTGCCCCTGTAATATCACTTATACAGAGTGCTGTCCCTGTAATGTAACATACTGTATACGGAGTGCTGTCCCTGTAACATGGCATACAGAGTGCTGTCCTTGTAATGGATTCTCTGTAAGTCACCCTTGTGTGGTCAAAAATCTCCAGGCACACTCAGGTGTGAGAAAACACTGCAGATTTATTCACGATACCAGCACTTTCCAGTAAGACTACCCACAGTTCTCTATAGGCAAGGCCCCATCTTATACATGTTAGTTACATCATAGTAATACAAATCACATGAGTCCTTCTAACTTGAACATACAATGGTCTTTTCCAAAACTCCTCATACATGCAGAAATACAACAATACATGGATACTTTTTGGACAAAGCATGTGATCCTCCTCACACAAGTCATTAGGCTACTCCAAGAAAGTAAAATAATAGGTCAATACAATACATATACATCCTTCAGCATTTTCTTGTCATAGTATGCTCCCTGTCAGGATATTCCTAATACAGTATTATGCATCCAGGCAGAATACCCCTAACTTGTGACAAAAGGGGTCACATGACCGTTATTAGAAAGTTGTGACATGGAAAGAACAAATGGCAGACAAAGCAAAATTGATGCATAGAATTGAATATACAGAAAAGCATACACATAATATATGAAAATGTAATGTTAATCACCTTTATGTAATACATGTAGATTATTCACTTCAACATAAACATATTAATAATCACTTCAATTGCATAAGATTTTGTTAGTGACCCAACATTTCTACCACACTTGGATAAGAGCATCAGCTAAATGCATTAAAATTACAGTCAGGTATTTTACGTGATTTCAAGCCTATAAAATGTTTTGTCACATTCAGCAATCACCTCCTCACGGCTGCTAGCTGCCCATTCCGTGAGTAGCCTACCTTGTAGAAAAACCCCGGTCTCTGTAGGCAGCCCAGACTCCGAAAACGGGAAACAAACAAAGTGGGGGCTGCCTGTCCCTCAAACAAAAAACAAAACCCTGCTTCGAATTTCTCTGGGAATACTGAAGGGAGGGGTGAGCTACCTCTCTGGCGTGTTTTGTTTGGTCCTTGGTTAAAATATAATGCATGTTTTTTTGCACAAAAGCGTCTGCTAATAAATTTAAACATAAACACAAACAAACACAACTTCCTGAGCAATCCCTGACTGCACCTTTAATGCAGAAGCATATATATGAGTTTATATTCTTACTATATCGCAATGCCACAGCTTTACCACCCAAATGTTGATACTATACTGAATACTGAAGCAGATGTTTTTGTATGAGAGAGAGCCAAGTAGCCATAACCACAATGCACCTGGGACTTGGAGACTTAAGGGCCTGGCAACTGCCTGTGGGAATAACATCTCGGATTTTTGCCAGTAAAACCCCACGAAATCAAATATCAAACTCATCATCTTAAAGGAGCATGTGCAGTTATATCATTCTTCATGACGTTGTCGTTATAGTGTGCGGAGTGGATGAAACTAGTTTTTGCTGTTGTCGTTATACAGCAATTATCATGGGCAGCGTGGACGAGCCTTTAGTCCACCTGTAGGCCAGTGAGTCTGCTGAGCGTCTGTGGATCATGTTATGTAAGTCAGACCTGTGACCTTTAAAGAGGAAATCTCTTTTCCCATGATGCACTGGAGGTCAGGACCCCAGCAATTAAGCCCTGTGTATCCCACAATCCCCCGCATCTCCCACAATTCCACAGGGTGTTCTACCCTGGCAGCACCTGCGGAAAGAAGAGATAACTGGGCGGTGCATAAATCAGCCCATCCACCCCCACCCCCACCCCAGACTTACTCTATCCGCCAACAGCACCCCCCACACACACACACACACCAGCCCACCCCAAACTTACTCTATTCGCCAACTTACACCCCCCACCCCCACCCTGTCCTCCAAACACACTCGTAAACACATACCCCCCACCCCCCGTCTCCTCTGCTAGTGAGCTTTGTGGTTGGATGGGACCCTGGCGTCGGCACGGTTCCCAAAGACAGGAAGGAACAGCTGTAGGAGTAACCTCTGACCTCAAGAGTGGGAGGGTGACTGACTGGTCCCAGAGCGTTGTCAGGGTCTCGCCACAGAGACTCTCGCCCTGCAGGCTCGCTACTTACACCAGCTCTCACTACTACAGACGCCTTTTCACACCAACTCGTGCTCTCACTACTACAGACACCTTTTCACTCCAAATCGTGCTCTCACTAGTGCGGACGCCTTTTCACATCAACTCGTGCTCTCACTAGTGCGGACGCCTTTTCACGTCAACTCGTGCTCTCTCTAGTGTGGACGCCTTTTTACACCAACTCGTGCTCTCACTAGTGCGGACGCCTTTTCACGTCAACTTCACTTAACACAACTCACCCTCTCACTACTACAGACGCCTTTTCATACCAACTCGTGCTCTCACTACTACAGACGCCTTTTCACGTCAACTCGTGCTATCTCTAGTGCGGACGCCTTTTCACACCAACCCGTGCTCTCTCTAGTGCTGACGCCTTCTCACACCATCTCGTGCTCTCACTACTACAGACACCTTTTCACAACTCCACACAACACAACTTACCCTCTCACTACTGCAGACACGTTTCCACACCAACTCGCTTTTATTATGTAACTTCTACTTGGTAGGGTTTTTGTTATGGGATTGACAGATTGTTTTTGTCTCGTCATTTTGGTTTTCCGAATAGCTGACGCACCATAACGTCTGCAAAATTACACAATGCAAAGGCAAAATTCCAAGCAACAAGGTCAGGTTTACCGGACTGTTGCATGTAATTCAGAAGACAACTTAACTTGTGATCTACTTTAATTACTGAGCTAGCATGCAGTGGCCTGAAAAGTTCAATTCTTGGCTTCCACCATTGTGACATTTAACCCTGAGTTGCTCTGGGGACAATGTCCTTGTAATATAATTGACATACAGTATGTAAGTCGGGTTGGATAAAAGCATCTGCTAAATGAATAAATGTACATGTAAATGTAATTAGTTCCTGTAATTAAAACCACATCCATCAACTTGTCTTTCCTAAAGGCACAGACCACTAAGTCATGTCTCCATAGGGGCATTGTATACTTTGGTTAAGTATTTATAAAAAAGATATTTATACTCTTTTGATCCCGTGAGGGAAATTTGGTCTCTGCATTTATCCCAATCTGTGAATTAGTGAAACACACACAGCACACAGTGTACACACAGTGAGGTGAAGCATACACTAATTCGCGCAGTGAGCTGCCTGCATCAACAGCGGCGCTCGGGGAGCAGTGAGGGGTTAGGTGCCTTGCTCAAGGGCACTTCAGCCGTGCCTACTGGTCGGGGTTCGAACCGGCAACCCTCTGGTTACAGGTCCGAAGTGCTAACCAGTAGGCCACGGCTGCCCAAAAACCATGAAGATCACATTCACACCAAATATCTACTCGGTCACGGTGGAGAGTACCGTACTCACCACTGAGTTGGCATACAGTGCAGTGTGTACATGCAGACAGTGTCCAGACAGTGTCCACTTCCTGGTCAGCTCTGCACCGGATATGGGCCAGGATGAGACCAGCTCGGGGATGGATCTGAGCCAGACACCTTTGCCCTGTGGTTAGTTCCACTCTGTGTGTGTATGTGTGTGTGTGTGTGTGTGTGTGTGTGTGTGTGTGTGTGTGTGTGTGTGCGTGCGTGTGTGTGTGTATGTGTTAGGGGAGGGGAGTGTGTATCCAGCCAGCTGCATGTTTGACATCTGCAGGGTTCCCCAGTGGCGCGTGATGATGTAATGTTGGGTGGACTGAGGGTGCCCTCAGCGTAGTATCTGCCATTTACTCAGCTACTTCCCATCGCTACGGCGACAGACAAGCAAACAAACGCGGCCCTCTTTACAATAACACTGCTACAAAGTAACCAGTCAAACATAAATATAATCTCTCCCTCTTCCTCTCTCTTTCTCTCTTTGTGTGTGTGTGTGTGTGTGTTTGCTTTTGTGGTGTGTTCTGTGGGAATTCATGTGGGAATGTGTGTAAATAAACAACATTCAGGCGTCTTGCTCTTTACTTCGGCCCTGAATACAACCCATTCTGTCTCACTCTCTCTGTGAGTGTGTAGAGAGTGAAGAATGAAAAATAGAGAGAGTATTCCATTGAGTCTTTAGCACATTAAGCAGCTTTAAGATAAGTGGCTAAATTATATTGTATGGGGGATGATCTGTTTCTCTTATCTGGTGCTGGAGTCATCACATCCTAAGCAGATGGGTCAACTTCATTAGTTTGGTGATGTAGAAGGATGGTACCATTAGCAGGCTGGGACACGTGCACACACACACACACACACACACAGTCACACACACACACACACACACAGAGTGCATGTGATAAACAGGAGGATTTATTTAAGAGACAGTAGCCAACAGCATTTCACTCTGGTGTAAGAGCCGACTGTTAACTGCTACCGTAGTTTTTGCAAAGTCTACCGCCTGCTTATAAGCGCCTTGGCTGAGGACCTCTGTGGCTCGTGTACGTTTGTTTACATTTCATTGAGGTATCTTAAGTGCAACACATCTCCCTCCAGCCCGGAGTGTTATCGCTTCTCCTCGGCAACTATGAGCAGAATGCCACGGAGGATCAGACTCCCCTCTCATTCCAGCGCTCAGTCCTGACATAGCGCCTGGTCACCGGGAACAGATAATCTCTGTTTGTGTGTGCGGCCTGCGGAGGCCGCCTTCGCGGCCATCAATTAATGGAGGGATCAGAGAAAGCACTAAAGACATGGGTGGTAGGAAGATTGATGAGCCCTGAGCGGTATTTTAAAAGGGGGAGTCTTGTAACTCGTTTGGAAAGAGGACTGGGCACTCCATAGCTAGACCTTTAATGGCCTCTAAAACTAATGAACAAGCTTGCAAAAAGGTGCCAAACGTCCCGTTGGGTGATTATTATTCTTAATTTATAGGTGCTAACAATCCCAACAATTTAGCCGACTATTAACTTGCACAAGAGCTCGTCTCTAGATGACGAACGGATGAGTGAGTGACAAAGAGAGAGAAAACATTGAAATGATAGGAAGTCTGACCCAATAATGACTTTCCATCCTGTTTGGCATGACGTCACTCACATGTATTTAGGTTTGCTCCTGGGTAAATTTGTGAAGCAGCCAGACAGAGGAGCCTGCTTGACACGCCTGCCGCTGCCAAGACATCTCCATCACCGCTGTCTGGACACATTCTAGGGAACTAGGCTAGAGGGCACCAACGCAGATTATGGGAGATTGCTGAGGTGCGTCCATCAAAGGAGCTGTGTCTACGAAGCAGAGCAATCATTGCTGTTTAATAACTAGATATCAAATATCACATTACGCTGCCAGTAAGGTTACCTGATGAAAGACTAAAGGCTTAGCCCACACTGTAACTTTTATTAAGTTTCATACAGCCTTGTTTTCTTTTCATTCGTTTATAAGAGCATCGTCGGCTGAAAAGGCAAGTAATGCACGTGAATATCCGGTTGGGATTAGTTTATTAAGGGAGAACGCGAAACCAACTATCTCTTCTCTCCCGTGAAACACGCCTGGCGATGACCGGTCTCTCTCTCCGCCCCGAGTCCTAAAGGGAATTCGCTCCGTTTCTCAAGGGGCAGTCGACATTCACCGTCCCCTGTTGAATGATAGACGCTCGAAATGAAAAGTTTCCTCGGCATCTCTCAGATCTTCGCGACCCTGCTGTTCAACTTCTCACCTGCCCACTGTGCCCAGGTATGTGGAACCCTCAATGTGTTTGTGTCTGCCGGAGGAGCATGAATGATGGGAGCGCTGGAATATCGCGAAGTTAAAAAGAAAAACTTCCGTATAGCTCATTTTTATAGATCTGGCAAAATAATGAAACTGCGCGTATGCAAATGTAGCAGGGCGCGTGCAGCAGTTGGTGTTGTGTAGTTGTGGTATTAAATCTCCCATATTTGGTTTCAAAAAGATAAGAGTTATAGTTCAAGCAGCGAAGTTTAAACAGATTATGATTATTGGGTGTTTGCCTTCTGTCTGTTGATCTTAATTGTGCTTCATGTAATGTTCATGCACCCCGTTGGTGTCACTGTAAATGGTCCTTTCTATTTGCACAGCATGACATAATTAAGGGAATCTCTTTATCTGTGTTATAGCAGTAGCAGTAGCTCATATCTCATTGTAGCTCATATCTCATTGTTAAAAAAAATACTGCAGCCATATAATAATGTAGACATGGCATGGTCAATTTCCTCTGAAAAACTATGATCTTTGCTTTCACATTAGCTGTTGGTAAAACAATAATGTGTCTATGTGACTGGCAGCAAGCTCTCTCTCTCTCTCTGCCAGCTATTTCAAACCCCAACCCACCCCTTACCTCATTTTTCAAGCTCATAAAAAAGGAAAAAACATATCAGGCTAATTCTTCCTGATTTAGTTGGAATACAATTGAATGTTCTGTGAAGATCATAGCTACTGTATGTCAGTGGTGTGGAAGGGGTTGCAGTAGCAAAACAAAGACTGCGTGCCAGCTAGGAGGCTTCAGCTGATAAAGACCAAAAGAAATCCAAGAGATTGAGTGAAAGAGTGGAAGACTCTGGTAATGTGTATGTGTGTTTGTATGTGTGTTCATGTCTGTGTATGTGTGCACAGGTGTGTGTGTGTGTGTGTGTGTGTGTGTGTGTATGTGCACATGTGTGTTTGTGTTTGTAAGTGTTTGGGTATTGTGGGCTTGCCTGCACCACTTCTACTTCTACCTCTTCATTCAACAGTAGGGCGCTCTGTACAGTAGGGTGCTCTGCTCCATCAGCTCTGTACAGTAGGAAGCTCTGTAGGATGGTGTAGTAGGGTGCTCCATCAGCCCTGTACAGTAGGGTGCCCTGCTCCATCAGCTCTGTACAGTAGGAAGCTCTGTAGGATGGTGTAGTAGGGTGCTCTTCTCCATCAGCCCTGTACAGTAGGGTGCCCTGCTCCATCAGCTCTGTACAGTAGGAAGCTCTGTAGGATGGTGTAGTAGGGTGCTCTGCTCCATCAGCCCTGTACAGTAGGATGCTCCATCAGCCCTGTAGAGTAGGATGCTCCATCAGCCCTGTACAGTAGGACGCTCTGTAGGATGGTGTAGTAGGGTGCTCTGCTCCATCAGCCCTGTACAGTAGGATGCTCCATCAGCCCTGTACAGTAGGGTGCTCCATCAGCCCTGTACAGTAGGACGCTCTGCTCCATCAGCCCTGTACAGTAGGGTGCTCTGCTCCATCAGCTCTGCCTCCTCCCTCTATCAGCACCATGGGCACCCTGAACCCCACCCCCAGATGGAACCTTATTCTGGAACAAATCCGCCCGTGATCACTGGCCACTTGACCAGCACCAGCATCCACCATGGTCCTCTGATCCAGCTGCTATCTGGAACATGACACCAGAACTGTTTTAGAACCACCGCCTCTGATCCAGCTGCTATCTGGGACATGACACCAGAACTGTTGTAGAACCACCACCTCTGATCCAGCTGCTATCTGGAACATGACACCAGAACTGTTTCAGAACCACCGCCTCTGATCCAGCTGCTATGTAGGACATGACACCAGAACTGTTTCAGAACCATCGCCTCTGATCCAGCTGCTATGTAGGACATGACATTTATTTTTCGACTAACTGCCTCCAGCCGGCTCTCCACCAGCGAGGATGTTTTATGTCCCCGTCTGTGGCCCTTGCCGAAGAGACCCATTAAAACCCAAACGATGTGATTAATCAGAGCCCTGGAACAAGCCCAGATGTGGCCTACCAAAACCCACACCATGTGGGAGAGGAAGGCCTGCCGAAACCCATGCTGTGTGAGAGTGAAAGGCCTTACTGGCGAGCCTAGTTTATGGGCCTGTCCTCTCGTACCCGGTTACCGGGCTGTGAGGTTTGTCAGAGTTATCACGCGCCTGAAGACTTTATGGCCAACAGCAGTGCTCTAATATGTGACTCGACACCACAGAGAGGTGGAGAATACAGTAATACAGAGAGGGAGAGTTACAATGAGAATATGGCAGAAGATATGGCGGAAGAGTGAGAATATGGACAGAGAAAGAGAGAGAGAGAGAGAGTCACAATGGAATATTCCACTGGGCCATATTCCACTGGGCCCCGTTGAAAGCCCCCTATCTCTCGCTCTTCCCTGTGAGTGCATTGGAGCCCCCAACTGATGCCCCCCGACCCCCCAAACGACCCCCACCTCTCTACTCTCCTCTGTGTGTGTGCATTGGAGCCCGCAACTCACCCACCCCCCACGCTCCTCTCTGAGTGTGCATCGGAGCCTGTATGCCCTGCCCCTCTGGTCAGTGCTCAGTATGTGTGTGTGTGTGTGTGAGTCCGGCCCACTTGGTTCCGCTCGGCCCGCCCGCCCGCCCGTCACTCCGGCCCCACCAATCGTCTCATTAGTGCCCTCCGTGGGCCCGGCCATATGGGCAGGAGTCCAGACAGGCCCCCGACAGAAATCCACCACTGGGCCATATTCCACTGGGCCATATTCCACTGGGCCATATTCCACTGGGCCATATTCCACTGGGCCATATTCCACTGGGCCATATTCCACTGGGCCATATTCCACTGGGCCATATTCCACTGGGCCATATTCCACTGGGCCATATTCCACTGGGCCATATTCCACTGGGCCATATTCCACTGGGCCATATTCCACTGGGCCATATTCCACTGGGCCATATTCCACTGGGCCATATTCCACTGGGCCATATTCCACTGGGCCATATTCCACTGGGCCATATTCCACTGGGCCATATTCCACTGGGCCATATTCCACTGGGCCATATTCCACTGGGCCATATTCCACTGGGCCATATTCCACTGGGCCATATTCCACTGGGCCATATTCCACTGGGCCATATTCCACTGGGCCATATTCCACTGGGCCATATTCCACTGGGCCATATTCCACTGGGCCATATTCCACTGGGCCATATTCCACTGGGCCATATTCCACTGCACTTGGGCCCCACCCGCCCTCACCAATCGGCCTCCCATTAGTGCCCCTCCGCGGGCCCGCCGCCCTGGGCAGGAGTCCAGACAGGCCAGGAGTCCAGACAGGCCCCGCGACAGGAACTAACGACCCTGACAGCAGCACGGGTCAGGCGCTGCTGCCCAAAAGACGGGCCTCCCTGTGCGGGGAGCCCAGAACCTGAACCTGATGCAGGCCAGTGGGCTATACAGCTCAGCTATCTCAGGGCTGCCCCCTCATTGCCTCCATTGTGCATGGTCACAGAGAGAGAGAGAGAGAGAGAGAGAGAGAGAGAAAGAGAGAGAGAGAGGGAGAAAGAGAAAGAGAGATACCCACCAGGTCGGTAACTGTGTGTGTGTGTGTGTGTGTGCGTGTATACATCCGGAACGATGCCCCTTTTACCTCAGAGTATGCTGTCACACACACACACACATACACACACACACAAAGATAAACATTTCCTGTCGTGTCTTTTTATGCTCTGCTCAGCAGGGCACTCCGTGGCTGGCAACCGTCTCCATGGTGACAGACCCCAGATTTTTTGCCCTGGAAAAAAAAAAAAGCGAGAGAAGGAATGTTTTAGGTAAGGGCAGTTACGTGCAGACTAGCTCGTGCAGAGGATTTCTGGCAGCCTCGCACTTGCTGTGTTGTCTTACCGCTAACCACCTAACAATACGCTGGGACTGAAGCAGTCTGCTGACAGGAGCAGGGCAAGGATTGCTGACACGATCAGACTGATAAGACCCATACCAAAACAAGATTCAAGTATCACATCTGCTAATCAAAGCAGTGCATTGATCTGACCTCTAGGGCATATGAAAGGATCAGGGACCTCTAGGGCATGTAAAAGGATCAGGTGTTAGAAAAAAAAGTTCAGTTTAAACTGTGGGAGCCAGTTGCAGTCCAATTCCTTGCTCCAGTTTCCAGAATGTAGATTAAGCCTAGTCCGCTCCAGTTGCCATAGTGCTCGCACTAAAGGGATTAAGTTCTAGCTATGCCCTGTGAAGTGCCTGAAGACATATTCATATGCCATTATGTAAATAAAATTGAATTGAATTGAATTGAATTGAATTGAACTGAACTGAACTGAACTGAACTGAACTGAATTTAACTGAATCCATGTCTGGTCTTGAAACTGGTCCTGGGTGTGTTTGACCTTCTTCCATGCACATAGCCAACTCTCATGCTAGGCAAGAGTAGGTGACCATATGGAACAGGACCCCACAAGCAGCCCGATCCTAAAAAGATGATGCACTGAAAACCATATGAGTGTAATGAGGATGTTACATTGACAAGAACAGAGACAAATGTTTCAGTTTCAGCTCAGCCCGTGCTCAGTATTGCCTGTTTTAAAAGAGTAGAGAGCAGGAGTCTGGGGTGGCCAGTCAGGAGAGCATTGCAGTAGTCAACCCTGCAAGATACAGTATGAAGGCATGAACAAGTTTATCTAAATCTTGCCCCAAGACAAAATCTCAGATCTTGTCTTTAATTACATTAGATGCAGAAAAGGCATTCGATTTAGTTAGCTGGCCATTTATGTTTGAGGTTTTTAATAAAATAGGTTTAAATAAAACATTCTGTTTATGGTTAAAAGCAATATATAGAAATCCAACCTCTAGAATAAAAATGAATGGTACTTTATCTAGAAATATTAAAATACAAAGAGGTACTAGGCAAGGAGACCCTCTCTCTCCTCTTTTATTTGCAATATATATTGAGGTGCTAGCAGCATCAATAAGACAAAACACATGTATAAAAGGGATACATATAGGACAAGATGTACATAAACTAGATGTACTGCAGAGCGGTACAAAATATGACCGCCGCCCAGTCCAGCACATTTTTTCCACAAAAAGAAATCACACTGAAAGGCCTATATGATTCTAACTGTCTCACTAAATTGCATTATCCACACTCAATTCTCACTGGTATCTGCTAGACAACAAGTACCAAAACATGATTAGTTCATAGATTTTACATGTAAAATTCATTTTATACAACCCCACCTCCATCTTGCCTGTTCATAATTCTGATAAATTCTTGATTGTTTGTGTTATGTTCATGTTATGTGTGTGTGTGTGTGTGTGTGTGTGTGTGTGTGTGTGTGTGTGTGCCTGCCTGCATATGTGCCTGTGCATGCAAGCGTACATATGTCTACTGTGTGAGTATGTGTCATATGTATGATTACTGTGAATGTATGTGTGGGTGTGTGTGTATCTGTTTGTGCACATGTGTGCACATGAAATGGGTTAACATGACCCCTGGAGGCAAACATACGGAAAAAAATGGTCATCCTAGGCCCTATAGTTCTCAAGATATTCACAGAGCACTGTGTCTGCCCTACCCTCCTTTCAGGGGGTCCTGTCCAGCGGGGGGGCTACAGATCAAAACGAAAAATGACGGTTCCATGCTATCCATGTGGGGGTACATGCCCACCAAGCTTTGTGTACCCCGGTCTTTCAGTGTCCCGGGAATCCTTGTTGGTGTACGTCACTAAATGTACACATAAATTATTTTATTGTAAGGCCCCCCATGAACGAAAGTACACAAAACTTGGCATGCATTCGGAGGGTGACCTCCTAGGCCCTACGGTTCTCGAGATATTCACAGAAAACTGTCTCCGGCCACCTACAGGCCAGTTGGTGTATAGTAACATAAATTAATTTATTGTGTGGCCCCCCCATGAACGGAATTCCACAAAACTTGGCGTGCATACAGAGGGTGTCATAATGATCCTACACTTCCAATTTCGTGCAGTTTTGACTATGTTAGGTCACAGATACCTTCAATTACAACACCTCATTTTTATTTTTTTGTGTTTAACTAGGTGGCGCTATACATGAAATGAGTGGTTATGGAATGGGTTGACATGGCCCCTTGAGATCAACATACAAAAAAAAATGGTCCTCCTAAACCCTACGGTTTTCGAGATATTCACAGAAAACTGTGTCTGCCCTACCCTCCTTTCGGGGGGGTCCAATTCAGCGGGGGGCTACAGATCAAAACAAAAAACGATGGTTCCATGCTATCCATGTGGGGTTACATGCCCACCAAGTTTCGTGTACCCCGGTCTTTCAGTGTCCCGGGAATCATTGACGGAAATTTGGGCATGCGAAAAAGAAAAAAGAAAAAATCTGACTAAACCTATATGACCGCCGCTTCGCTGCGTAATTAGCATTATATGCAGACGATATTATAGTTTATTTAGCAGAACCAGACGAATCAGTGCCGGAGTTAAAGAAAACAATCCAAGAATATAAACACTTTCAGGATATAAGGTAAATGAACATAACTGTGAAGCCTTAATAATTGGGAAAGAAATTACACAAGAGGTCAAAGACTGCTATAACTTTAAATATGTGCAGAAGATAAAATATCTGGGTATCTACATAAGTAAGAAACTGAATGATCTGTATGAGAATAACTATGGCGTGCTGGAGCATAAGATAGATAGATAGATAGATAGATAGATAGATAGATAGATAGATAGATAGATACTTTATTATCCCCTTGGGGAAATTTGTCTTGGACTTCTCAGAAATTCTGACCCAATACAGACACAGAGACATGGACATAAAAGGCTAATAACAGACAGTATAATTAAATAAATAAAGTAATAAAAACAGAAACCTCTTGCTGAACCTGATGGCTGAGGGCGCTTATTTGCGGTGTTTGTTAAGGAGTGTTATTTATATGGGGATAAAGGAGTTTCTGAATCTATTCAGTCTACAGTGGGGGACTCTGAAACGCCTGCCTGATGGCAGCAACTCATATTGTGCATGCAGGACTTGAGAGGGATCAGAAAGAATTATGTCTGCTTGCTTTAACACACATTGATCGAAAATAAACTGAGGGTTGTTATACTGTTTCAGACCAATGACTTTCATGGCTGTGTGGACTAGATAGTTTAGCTTTATTTTTGTTTCAGGCATTACCATTGGCACTCTTAGAATCCCAGTTTAAGGTATGGAACAAATTGATTTCTAATTTCATTTGGAATAATAGAAGACATAGAATTAAATTAAAATCTTTAACTCAACAAAGGGAAGAAGGGGGGTTAGGTGTGCCAAACTTACAAAACTACTTTTATGCAACACAAATTCAAACAATAATGATGTGGATGAACAAGGAAGTAGAAACTAAGTGGATTAGAATAGAAAGAGAATTGGCAACTGTATCATTAGGGACTTTACCTTTCCTAGGGAAAAAGACTCAAAATCTTCACACGGGTCAAAATTTTAGCATTTTGAACACAATAAGAACTTGGAAACGAATTTGTAAAAAACTAAAAATAAAGACTGATTATGTATATCAGGGAGATGGCTCATGACCCAGACTTTCTACCAAACAGATTGGACCAAATCTTGAACAGTTGGGCTAATAAAGGATTAATATCATTCTCACAAGTTTTGAACAAACACATGGTGGATACATATGAAAATATAGCTTCAAGATACGACTTAGATAAAAAACACTTCTTCAAGTATCTACAGGTCAGAAGTTATGTTAAGGAAAACTTAGCGGAGTAAACAGAAAATGATTTAGTACAATATTTAATTAAGAATAGGAATACAGGTAAGGGGAATATTGAATATACAAAATACTCCAAAAACTCACCTTGGTAAAGGTTGAAGTTAAAGAAAAATGGGGAAAAGAGTTGAAAATGTATATTACAATGGAAAGTTGAGTCACTAAAAGGAAATATTGCAATAACACAATCAAAATATTGGAATGAATTTGCGTGGAAATTACAACAGAGATTTTTTTATTACACCTGACAAATGCGGGAAATCTCAGCCGTTAGGGACTAGTTGTTGGAGAAGCTGTGGAGAGCAAAACCCAAATTATAGCCATATTTGTTTCTTATGCCCAGTACTAAAAACATTCTGGAAGGCGATAAAATATATTTTTGAGTTGCAACAGACCTTAACATTAGAAAACCTTTTAGGGATAGGCCTGTCCAAGAAAATAGAACCTAAATATCAAAAAATTTTCAATATAATACGTATATCTGCAATAAGACAACTAACAAGGGGATGGAAACAAGAAAAAGCACCATTTGTGTAAGTGGCATAGCACAATAGAAAACATTTTTGATATGGAAAGACTTACCTTTAGAGTTAGGAACCAACTTAGTAAATGGAATAAGTTATACCCCAAAAAAATACTACATAAAATAATGATTTCTTTCAATAATAGAAATTATATGCACACATCGGTCAACAACACATATAACTCCACACAGGACAAGAAAACACATGTAGGCTTAAACACCCCCCTATAAATGGCCAAAAATGCTCCTATAAATACTTAAAAACAAGTACAATTGCACATAGAATAAAATACACAAGTAGGCTCAAATACCACTTCCTTCTTTCCCTCCCCCCTTTTTTCCGTGTGTCATGTTTTGTTTTGTATAAGTTTTTCTATCTTTTTTTTGTCATGTATTTTCTTATTTCTTTTTTTTAGGTATAAAATAACAAAAAAACAAAAATGGCAATGTAACGTGTGAAATAAGTGAAGTGGGCACCTGACATGGATGTAGATAAACAATTGCAATAAAGTATATAAAAAGATCTTGTCTGCGATGCGTACCGGTCTTGGCCTTAGCACACAGTGAGTGAAGCGATCTACCTTTGCTCATTTAGTACGAGGAATGCAGACACTTGAGGGGTGAGGGTTGGGGGGAGGTGTGTGTGTGTGGGAGGGGGGACACAGGTGTGTGCCTGAATTTCGGTGGTCATGAGGCCTACTTCTGCAGTAGTGCCACTCTCCACCACTAGGAGGCAGTAGTGTGTAGTCTCCTGGTGCATGATTGCCAGCCTGCTCTTGGGCAAAGATGGTTGATTACGAAGATACTTCCTGAGAGGCCATTTCCTGTCCCCTGAAATGTATGCAAATAGGGTAGCAGTAGTACACGCCCCGCACGATGGGGCCACTATCCCCCATTTATGCAGTGATCAGGCTCCCTTTTTAACATTGAGGTCTATGGCAGAATCCAAGAATTTCCCAGAATTTGTCAAAGCCATATTTTTCTGAGCAATGGATGCACATTTCGGACACGGTATCATGATCTCCAAACCCTCCAAACTGAACCAGAGCCCGTCTCTGACTGAACTCCACTTTGCGCTCATAGACATGAACTAGGACGACCCATCTTGCTACGCATTAATTATCTTTGTCTTGGATATGAATGAGTGTGCCCTGGATGTAAACAAATGAGTGTGTGTATGAGACAGGAAGCAGATGACTGACTGAATGGTGTGTGAATGGTGTGTATGAGACAGAAAGCAGATGACTGACTGAATGGTGTGTGAATGGTGTGTATGAGACAGGAAGCAGATGACTGACTGAATAGTGTGTGAATGGCGTGTATGAGACAGGAAGCAGATGACTGACTGAATGGTGTGTGAATGGTGTGAATGAGACAGGAAGCAGATGACTGACTGAATGGTCCTGACTGACTGACTGAGTGGTCCTTCCCATATGAATATGCATTTGTGACCTCTGGGCTGTTATTTGCGCCATTTTGTCCATCACAAAAGCTGTCAGCTGTGTGTTGGTGATCTTCATGAGCCCTTAATGAGGAGTGACTTATCAGTGACATGTATGCTGATTTCATTCTCTTGTCTTTCAGGCTTCTACCTCCCTCAGCAAAAACCAGAGTAAAGGTGAGTGATAGCATGTGTACCAGACTGCATCCATTTCACACTTGCATGTATTTCATACAGCTGTAACCACTGCCAAAGTTACAAAAAAAAGTAAATAATGACTCTGTTACTAGAATCATGATTTCAGCATATAATCTGCAGTTTGTCTACATAATTTTTATATTCAACAGCATTCGCATTAGCTATAAACCAGCTAATCATCAACATAATATGCAATTTGTTCATAATGTGTAACAGGCTTTGTTATCCACACTGACTTGCAACTGAGGCAATGTCCAATCAAGCATAGTAAATTAAATTTTTGAATTCAGTGTTATTCATTATAGTGCTGTGAACAACAGTTTCAAGGCACTTTATAGAGCTCAAGGCCTATAAACTCTGAAAAAGGGCCAGAAAATAACACACAAAGTAGCAGAGAAAGAGCAATGAAAAATTATGAAGAAAAAGAAGTCTTTAAATCAGTATTGAATAGAGAAAGATAAGTATTTAAAGGGAAACTTGGCTACTTTTTCAACATAATAAACCCGTTTAGAAATTAGGATGGTTAAATGACCTGTTCCGGTGAAAATGGTGACTTTCCCCGCTGCCCCTAGCGTCCCCAGACAGAAAACCAACCTTGCAACATTGAGACTACCTTCCCGGAAAGGGAAGTGAGAAACTGTTTCTTACCTTGTAACATCCACATTGTTCTGCCGAACTTATGCTAACTGTTTCGCTAGCTTGTAAACAAATCCATGTGCATATCATTGCCTTTTTTCCACAGTTTGAAATAGCATAATGCACAATTTCTCCAGCAGAGGGGGAAATATAGCTAATCCTGCCAAGTTTCCCTTTAAATCCAGGTTAAGGTCAGGTTATGGAGGCCTTTTAATGTGAGAAGCACAATTTTGAGCTTAAAGGTACACTATGCAATATTTTTACCTTAATATAACCTCTTCAAAGCCAATTTGATGGTAAATGAACTTGTAATAGTGCAATCGTTCACCTAGCATAGCCATAGAGCATAGCTGTAGCTGGTTGCTGCCGAGAGAACCAGTAATGCAACTTCAAGAATTGTCGACCTGAAGACATCTTGCGAGAATCGTGAAACATACCTTGTCAGTAGATATAGCTTTTTGGAGATATAGTTTTTGGGGGTAAGGTGCAGGGTAAGGTGAAGAGAGTAAGGTGCAGGGTAAGGTGAAGAGTCTATCTAGTGTCTCGCTGCTCTGCTGTATGACTTACGGAGCTCCCTCTCTCTCTCTCCACCTGTGTGTGTCCCTGCGCAGTGATGGCGCCGCTGCTGTTCCATGAGGTGTGGGGGCGCAGCCTGTGCCGCACGCTGGAGAGCATGGTGGAGGTGGAGCAGGAGTACCCTGGCGTGGTCGAGTACGTCTTCAGCCCCGGCTGCGTTCTTCTACGACGCTGCTCCGGTTGCTGTAGTGACGAGAACCTGGAGTGCCACCCCACTCTCACCCATAACGTCACCATGCAGGTAATTGAGGCTGTCGCTATGACTACCCATGGCAGCTGATTCTGGGATGGTTTAAACCGAAATTTTTTCCACAGTCCACTGCTGCCTAGCTACAGAGGTTAATGTATTTGCCCACGGTATTGCTGCGAGAATCTTCTGAGCTCATCGCTCACGTCAACTCTGGTGGATTCATCACACATTTAGCTCATTAACTCACACATTCTACAGGTTTAGATCAAGCAATATCTCTTTGGCATGTCATGATATACAATGGCTTTACATGTTATAAGTTATAACACATTGATATTTTTAATGACATAATAAGTGCTAAATACATTAGAATATCCTCTGTTTATTCCTCTTGGTTGACCTTAAGATCAGTGTGCATCGTTTTATAGCGCCCTTCGGTTTGAGAAAGATAATATACAAATAAAAAGTATTATGAATTTGTTAAGCATTATTAAAATTATTAACGTTGTTTATAAGTTTTATGCACATTTGAATTAATTGTATGCACCATAAGTTCTTTACCTGTAACCATATACCATAGTTGCCTTGTGTTTCCCCTTTGGCTAATAACTGTGTCCACATTGCCCCTTTGGTGTCCCGTTGCCTTGTGTTTGCCCCTTTTGGTTCATAACTGTGTCCTGTTGCCTGATGGGTATTGGTCCCCCTGTCCCACAGCTCCTGAGGATAACTCCCTCTGAGAAAACCAGGAGCTACGTAGAGCTCAGCTTCATGGAGCATGACACCTGTGAATGCAGGTAGGACCTCCTACAGTGGATCTGGGACAGATACAGACCAGTTCTAGAGTCAACTGTTCTTATTATAACTCACATATAAACTGTTGTCTCTAGAACTCAATTGTTGTCTTTAGAACTCAACTGTTCTTTTTAGAGCTCAACTTGGCCAGAGCCTCTGAACTTGGCTATTCTCTTTAGAACTCTCCTCTTTGTTACCCATTCAGACCAAACACTTTGAATTCTCTTCAACTTTATTCATATCAGTCATTATGACATTTTCAAACACTATGAATGACCAATATTATAACAGATCATTATTTGTCCTGTACCCTCTGCCATCAGTAAAGTTAGATTTTTTTGTGTGTTTACCCCCCCCCCAAAAAAAAAAAACAGGCCAAAGAGGAGTTATTTGACCAACAAGAGGTAAGTGGGTTGGGTCATGGTCAGCTTGTTTATCTGAGGGTAAGAAAAACATGTTGTTACTGTTTTTATTGTTCCTTTATGTGCTGTGACCTTTTCAATGTAGTGGACGCAGGCTGGGGGGACGAGCCAGGAGGCGAAAAGACAGGAAACAAGGGAAAAACTGTGGCAAGTAAGTGCTGCACTGCCCTCTTCTGGTCATCTGCATGTACATCCAGGATTTCTCTTGGCAGTACAGTGTGTGATGCTGCTTGACTGGCCTTCATGTTTTCAAAAAACCTTTGCTGAAAACAATTAGCCTGCAGTTCCTAGCATTTTTGATATGGCTGTATTTACATTTTCAAACGAGGGAGGTGTTTGGTGCCTCAAAAGTTTATTACCTCATTGAATTGTATTTTTTTCCTGATTACTTCCTGGAAGTGTTATTGTGAAGTGTTATTGTGATGATTATTTGTTCACTCCTACGAGGAAAGTGAAGATAGTTCTCTTGTTGGCAGGTGTGTTCATCCACGCAGCGTCTAGCGGGGACCTCTGCTTCCCCCTCAGATTGACCGCGGGCTGCCGCCGGCCTTGGCACCACGTCAACCCGCACGCCCCATGCCCACAATGACATCATAAGAACACTAACTTCAATGAACAGCATGCCTGATCCATCAGCACACGTGCACGCATGCATCCGGAACAGGAGTGACATCATCACCTTAACATCTCAGATGATTCTATTGAACAGCTCTAGGCTCTGACAGGCTAGGGGCCAGATCTGGGCCACAAGTCAGCCAGTTACCATCTAGATCATCCTGCCATTTAAAACATTGACACAGAATGATTTTCTAAGACACCTTTGGGACCGATTTGACCTTAACCAGATGCATTTCACAGCTCTTTTGATAGACTATGACCCCCATCCTCATACTACCATCCCTGTGTTGACTGATCGACATAAGAGAAGTAGCCTAATGTATGAGACAGGTCTAGTTTCTGTGGGTGTCTACCTGTTTTGGACCACAGCAGCTGAAAGAGATCCCTTTATAGGCTATAGCCTATCTGAGACAAGGACACACAATACCTTGATCCCAGACAGATCGTCTGCCAGCATACTAAACAATACTACCTGTGTGGGTTGGACCCAAGGGGATGTCGGCTTATGGGGAGTGGATGAAATAGCACCAATGCAGAGGGCTGGACTGTCTGAAAATGAATATTATGTAAATAAAGTATGTTGAGTTCTTGATTAAGTTTATGTTGAATGATGGACTTGTAAATATGTCCTAATGTGTTATTAAATGTATGCAATCATCCTTGATATGTCAACTTATCACTTATTTGCCATGATATATCTAAAGACCTAAATCCATGCCTTATAGTTTGGCATGAAACTAAATTAGGAAATTAGTAATTGAGTAGCCTATATCATTAGGGTGGAGTTGGAAACTCAGGACAACGTGGGGTTCCCTGTCACCCCCGGGTTAAGCTGGGGATGCAGCGTGAGCTCGATTATGTAATTGCAACAGTGTACAGGCGGTAGCCTACTACGTCTTGATTTCTTGAACCTGTACTGTGCGTCGCGTCTACTGTTGAACACTGTGTACTCATGTTGCCACACATTTGTTGTGCAGTCACGTTTCAGGGCTTAATGTCTATCTCATTAACCAATGATAGCTCACGTGGGAAGGACCAACCAATCACAACGCATGACGTCAATTAAATAGTATTTCTAGACACGCCCCGTATTTCCAAATAAGGTGAGAGGGAACACAAAGACAGCAAACGTATTTCACAATATTTTGCATATTCCTTGTTTATCCGGTGAGTTAACACCTTCAGATCCAATAACAATCATTACCTGTGTGTTTGGCTCCAAGTTTCTATGTTAAGCGACGTGGGAATCGATATGATGAGGATCTTCTGAAGCATTCCTGTTGGCATGTGATTCAGCTGTCAGGAGTACAGAGTGTGGTCCTAGGTCCCGTGTACAGCACCGTGTAGCCACTAGAACTAACGCTAGCCACCCAGTCTCAGCTGACACGACGGAGCCAAACAGTTGGTCTTCATTTTGAGACTTGAGAAACATTTGAAAGGTAAGGCTGGGTTTAACGTTAACTACCATAAACTAACTTCGACCATTTACATTTCATAGCAGTTAGTTGTAGGTTATTGCAGATTAATTTACCATTTTAGGTGTTTGCTACTGCTATTGTCAACTTTGCCTCTGAAACCGCTAACGTTAACGTTAGCCTCGACACTGTTTTGCAAGTCGTCAACACAAGACATCGCAATTGAATGAAACGAGCATAGCTGTGTGTCCGAATTTGCTAGATTTCAACCTGATTTGACATCATAATGTTGAGTTGATCAGGCCGAGGGTAACTTCAATTGCTAACGTTAACGTAGGTTGAGGGGTAACGTTAATGGGTGCAAGGCCAGTAGCATGTCTTGCCAAGAAGTTAGTCAGATAAACAAGCATAGCACGCTCGCTAGCTTTGTGGGAAAATGGGTCGGCAAGATTTGGCGATTGATCGGATGTTTTATCTAGTCTGGCTGCCCAGCTATTTATGTATTTGTCGAGCTGTCTGCCGATAGATAATTGTACAGGGGGGTATTCCAAGTACGTGGTTTAGTGATACACCTGGGTAAATTAACTCAGAGTAAGTGGTAAACCTCCTACAACAAAAGCCCTATGGTGTTGTTTTGTTACATACAGCTCATCTATTAGGAGGTTTACCACTTACTCTGAGTTAACTTACCCATGTTTGTCACTAAACCACATACTTGGAATACCCCTTGATGTATTGAACAGTACGCCAAAGTCACGTTAGAGTTGCATAGCTAGTAAGCTAACGTCAACAATGGTCAACATTGAATTTCCCCTGGGGATCAATAAAGTATCTATCTATCTATCTAACAACGTTAACGTTACTGTAACTTAAATGGAATGTCGCCTAACCTCTAACTTGTAATGTCTTTGTTTTGATTGTTCACGTTAACCGTAAAATGATCAATTAAATGAACAAATATGATGATGGTCAGCATTTGCAAGGCAATGAAAAATGATAACATGAACTGGTTTTGCAAAGTTTAAGATTTCAAATTTGTTTTTACCGTCGACTCTCCTATGGTATGGCAGACTTAAGTTCCACCTGGTTTGTTATGGCCCATTGCCTATCAATAGTGACTGGTATTATGTTTTTTTAAACGTTGAGACAATTATGCCAGTTATGGCTGTAACCTTGACATTAGTCAAGGCCTAATTTAAAATAATACACCCCTGATCATATGGTATGGCCGTATCAGTTGATGGTGACATTTGATTGTAAAAGCCCTTAATCATGTGGTTTAGCCAGCCTGTTTCGTGTCCGTTTGCTTGGTGTGGTGATCATGCAGCAAGCTTTGATGGTGGTGAGTTTGTGAACACAAGTTTTGTCTCGGCACCCTTGTGTTTTCCAGGACTGCCTACTGCGGAGTGTGACCAGTGGCGAAACGACCAGCCCTGACTGAGGGCAACTACAACATGAGTACCAAGAGGAAGGAGGAGAGCTTGCCTCAGACAATGGGCAAGTCTCGCACCAAGAGACCTGACCAGTCCCGGCCAGAATTCGAGAGAGACTCCGGCTTCTCAGGTCTGTGGTTGCCATGATTAATGTTTTTTGGATGTCAGTTGTATTAAAAATAATACCCGCCCGCCCGCTCCCGCAATTTTCTGTCCTGCTCCCGCCCGCTAAAGCCCGCATGCAGGAGGGACAGCCTATTCAGTTTTTCTTTCTGTCTCACGAAAGGAGCACACACACCTGAGAAAGACTCCAGATGTCAGTTTCTTGGTTCTGAATGTAGGCTAACAGCTGAAGTAGGCCTAGTCTGGTGCCCTCTTCCTCTGTCATGCTTTCGATTTCAAGTTTTGACAATCAGCAGCTGGAACAAATTGAACCCACGTAAATGACAATATAGGCTATAGGCCTGCTATCCGTCAGTTATGCTTAAACCCCGTTTTTTAATGCTGCCTAACAGAACATCCAGCTGAACTATAGTTATGAACACTACTTTTAATCATTTCCATATTTAATTTTACGGCCATATTTAATTTGCGGGAGTGCAGTGAATCATCGGTTTGTCCCGCACCCGCGACCTCTCTCATCCCGCCCGCTCCCGCAAAGAGCTTTCAAAAGTTGTCCCGCGCCGCACTCTTTTGCTTAGGGACCCGCGGGTCTACCGCGGGAGTGCAGACCTCTACTACAGTTTAACAGGAAGACACCTTGAGCTAACCTGAGCTTCTTTGATCTTTGATGTGTCTGGGGCATGTTGTCTCTTAAGAACAAGCTGTGGTGCACCATGATGACGCAGTGTGGTGACTTTGTTTTTGCTTGGGTTTCTCCCACAGATACAAGCTCGGAGCATTTCAGTGTGATGGACCAGGCGGAGTCAGACGACAACTCTCGGAAAGGGGGTGCGGGGAAGGGAGCCTCTCGGCCATCCTCTCAGCACTCACAGCTGGCTGTCATCGGGGGCTTCTCCCCGAACCTGTCCCCCATGATCATCATGAACAACGTTCTCCTTAAGCAGGTAAACAAGCAGTTGTGTGTGTATATATTCTTATATATAGTCTTTTTTTCATTTTTTTTTTTTTTAAATAATGTGACCATGAGATTTGGTCAGTTGTGTGTGTTTTCTTGCTTTGATTATGAATCAAGAAGTTTCTATGATCACATCAGAATACGTGTATCAACTCCTGGTTGATTGTACCTGTAGCACCTTTTTATTGAAAATGCAACGATTTGTAGGATTGTTATCGAACGTTCTGTAGGTCAAAATTAAAACACTGGTAAACATTCGCAAGACGCGAGCCTCTTCTGGGTTGCCAGATGTAATTAACACTTAGCTAATAACGTTAGTTGACCTGCAGCTGCTTTAACGTTTCTCCAACCATGCTACATATAACGGAAACAGTGAAAACAAAAAATACCTCTCTAACCAACGTAACATATTTAGCTGAAGTTAGCGATGCAGATGAAGTTTAGCCTAGGCTACCTGTGGTGGAGAAATATGGCCAGCTCTGTGTCAGACTTGATATTCTTCGTTTGACGAAGACGTCGCCATATCAGCAAGCTTCTCCGATGTCCACTTAATTTGTTTCTTGTTTTAATTTTGGAAATTTGCCTGCCCTCTCGAGGGTTGTTCATGACTACAACTGACAGCAAGTTGACAGTTGGTCTTTGCTAATTTGGCAACACAAATAGGAGGACTCGCCAGCCCATTATTAATACGCTATTCTAGAATTAATCGTTCAAAACATAAACGAAAATTCCAAGAGATTCCGCCCCGTAACTCATTTTTTTTCGTGGGTTTTACGGGGTTTTACAGGTTATAGTAATGTTGTCAAATAAGCCATTACTTCAATTCATCGTGTTTCCTTACTCTCTGATAACATATGATGATCATTTTTGGAATGGTTACCATTTATTTTCCATTATTTCCTACATACTGGACCTTTAAGCTCTTTGGAGAAGTTTAATTGTCTGTACTTACTTGGCATGGATGTGTGACACTTGATGTGCACTTGTAAAAACAGTCCCCTTTCACCTCAGCTACATAATCTTTTTGTTCCCAGCCTGGAGATAATCCTCCTACCCTTAAGCCGTGGAGCTTCAGCCCGGCGGTGGAGATGGTGCAGCAACCGCAGATGGTCTTCCTCCAGCCGGTGGTCTCGACCCGCGGCCCTTCTGTGACCACCGAGCCCTCTTCTAAGCGCCGGCGCCACAAGAAGTACCTCCCCATCCTCAAGTCCTACCCAAAAATCGCCCCCCACCCCGGGGACAGTCCCAGCCACACCAGCACCAGCAGCAGCAGCAGCAGCACAAGCTCATCCTCTAGCTACAGCTCTGTCGCATCCTCGGGGAAGAGCTGCAGTTTGACCTTCAGCCACCACGAGCGCCATCGCAGAGACAGGAAGGACAGCGTCTCGGGGTATTCCACGGCTAGCTCTCTGCCGGCGTCACCGCTCCCCCACATCGTCCTCGCTGACTCCGCCCCTCCCGCTCACATCTCTGCCCCTGGGGGTCCCGCTCATCTCTCCAGGTCCGCGTCGGTCCCAGCGGCCAACCGCAAATCGACAGACACTAAGACCTCGGAGATCTCCCGCCTGCAGACGCCCAAGGAGAGTGGCGGCAACAGTAGCCGCAGCAGTATCCGCAGCAACCACAGCCGCCCCAGCAGCCCTGGTGCCAGCAGCATCAACCAGGACTGCAACAGCGACAGCACGGACGGCGACTCCAACGGCAGCAACAAGCGCAAGCGCTTCTGCAACACTTACAACATCCTGAGCAAGTCGGGGCTGCTGGACATCACACTGCGCACCAAGGAGCTGATCCGGCAGAACCGCCGCACGCAGGGCGACCTGGAGCGACTCCGCGAGCACACCAGCCTCTTCATGGAGGTGCTGAAGAGCGGAGACGTGTCCGTGTACGACCGGCTCCAGAGCAGCATGCTGGAGGAGGACAACCAGGAGAAGAGCGCCTAGACCACGGTCCTGCCCCTGGATGGACTGACAGACAAATGGACAGGCGTAGATGGAGAGCAGTGCATATGCCTGGACAGATGATGTCCAGTGGCTGTCTAAAAAAAACAACAATTCAACTTGACTTAGCAAGTGACTGGGCCGCTTCCTGCCTGGTGTTGATGCTAGTGTCCAGTGTACGGATCAAGTGGTCCAAATGTAACAAAAAAGGGATGGCGGCTTTACTTGGAGTGCAAATACTCAAATATTTGCTGATCAGAGTGTTTTTGTTGTTGTTTTCTTTTCTTTTTTTTAAGATTGTAACAGGCTAGTGTTGTCCAGAGGGAGCCTTAAGATGGGTGTCCCCTCAGCCAACAACCAAGCACAACAGGCTGAGTGAATGACCCTGTGCTTGGGACTGTCTCGGCTAAAGGGAAATGGCCTCCGTTGGCGTGGCACTGCACTAACGAGCACTTGCATGCGCGCGCACACACACACACACACACACACACGGACGGAAGGAAGGAATTCTTGAGACGCACACGGCCTGTGTTACAGCCTTAATTCCTATTTAAGGACCTAGTTAGTCAGCCCTTTTTCCTTCCCAGACATGGTTGGAATCGGCCATTGGCACATCTCAGCTCCTTACTCTAAAGATCATGGCCTTTTTTTTTTTTTTTTTTATAAAGACAATTTTTTTTCCCCTTCTGCAAACGATAAAGAGATGCAGACAAGTTTGAGGGTGAGGAGAATTGGACACGTTTGTTTAATGAATAAGACTCAGTGGGAAGGAACACTGCGAAGGTGGCAGGGGCTCTATGGAAATGGTCTGGTCTAGCACTAACTGGGCTTCAAACCAGTGAAGATCTGTTGTGAAGTTGTCTGGGTTAAGCCGGGGATCACACTGACCAGCACCAAGCGGCAGGTTTCCTATAGTTCTCTATGGTTCTGCAGCGGAACGGTGGCAATGCTGGCGTAACACTAGCGTTGAACAAGTTGAGCGTTGAACTTGGTTCAACATTCAAAGCGCAACGCGAGCGTATTCAATTGTCAGTTTAGGCAAACTGTTTGTGTTACTTAGAAACGAGATAGAACTTATTATGGTCTGAGTGTTGCGTTACGTTTACTGCTGGCGCGTCGTTATTTCCAGTGTGGTCCCTACCTAATGTTGGCTTATGTAAATAAGGCCTTCACTGCTATAAACCTGCCATCGCTTCCCTTTGGCCACTCTTGGTGGATGCTTGTAATATTTTGCTAGTACGGACTATGGAGAGTTCATGCACAGGGTTTAACCCCCACCCCACCCGTCTTGGAATTACATTTTGGTAATGTAGCACGTGATCTGTGTCAAGATGAACAATTTCCGTCATTTGATATTCTTTTATCTTTCATCCATTTTTTTAATATATATTTTTTTAAACCCGGGTGCTTTGTCTGGTCATCAGACTTTTCATAATGCATCCCAAGAAGCCTCTTGCAGCTGAAGCGTTGTCTAGATAATAGATATGATTGCAGCTGAAGCGTTATCTAGATCATAGGCGTTATCTAGATCATAGATATGATTGCAGATGAAGCGTTATCTAGATTATAGATGTGATTGATTGATTGATTTGATTGATTGATTGATTGACCACATCACCACAGCACCCTCTACAAGGATGTGAGCTGTTAACTTCAGTGTTATTCTTGCTTTGTGTCAAAGTTTCACAAGAATGTGTGGGCCTTTTGATGAGTGCCACAATAAGTAAAAACAAACAAACAAACAAAGAATGGCAATTTGCTTTTCAGCTTCAGTGCTAGAACTAATTGGTGCGAACTGCATTAGCTGTCAAAAAGAAATCTGACCAGAATTGGTTGTGCAAATTTACCAAATAACGAAAATTATTTGAAAACCATACCCCTGTAGCAAAAGCTCTTAAAAGGTTAATCTCTCCTCACAGTGTATAGATGCTTAGAATACATCATCTCCCAATTCCTTGACTGAAATGACTTGTAGAACCATAAGCACAGTATGGAATAATGACATGTAGGATCTTAGAAGCTTCATACAGCCTAGATGGCATTGTATTGTATTATTTGATCTTTTTGTGTAGTTTTTTTTTTACACAAGTTGTAATGCTGGTAGTGCTACTGGGCTAGCCTTATGCATTTGACACTGTGCATATTTTTACTCTGTGAGGTTAAAATATTGATCTTTGGTAACAAACCAAATGGGCTAAAAGGGAGGTTGGTTCAAAGCTGGCCTCAGACACCAGTGCATTAGCTTTCTGCATGCCAACGTTGGCCATTTGCTTTTAACTGCTTGTGAGGAAGCACTGTTTGTTTGTGAAGCCTGTCCTGCTAATGTGGTCGTCCTGTTTGTTTTAATTCAGTCGAGCAAAGTGTGCTGATGTTCTGTATGTGTGGATTCCTTCGTGGAGCAGATGCTGGGGCTAGTCACATGCTAAACTTTGTGATGAGCTCACTAACTAAATGTGTTTAGAATCATGGACCTTAAATTGTGGATATTTGTTTAAGTTTGCTAGTTAGCTTTTTCCCCTAACCGATACAACTCTGTTCAGACATTATTTTTTAATTTGTATTCTTTCTGTTATTTTCTGGCTGAGGGGGGTTAGTTTGTCTGTGTATATGCAGCATGTAGCTATGATCTAAATTTGATTGTAATATCACTAAGGATTACTTTTCTTAGGCAAATAGATTTTGTTGATGACTGCAGGCTTCATCAGTAGAAAAAGGCCTATAACCAAAGTGCTGACACCTAATGTGGTTCACCCAAGAGTGGAGGTTGGAGGATTACCTGTGCTGTACATTCGTAAAAACATGACATCTGCCTTATTTTAAGTATCATCAGTGTGTGTGTGTGTGTGTGTGTATATATATATATATATATATATATATATATATATATATATATATATATATATATATATATATATATATATATATATATATATATATATATTTCATTTTGGGATCTTAAGAGCTTGTATCATAGTCAGCACTAATAAGTAGTTTGACTTGTGTGGTACTTAAACAATTTAAGGCAGCTAAGTTACTTTCTTCTCTAAAATGGCAAATTCTCACGTAGCGCCTCTGTAAATCTCGCCTCCTTTCAGGCTGTTCCATTCTATCCAGAGTCACGTACGGAGGCCTTATTGCTGATGTTGGCCATAGACTTTCTGATGAAAAAGCTTAAGTCTGTGGAGCAGGAACACAGACAGAAACAAAACATAGCAATCCTCCTCCATTGGCAGATGAGTGCATAGCATAGCGTCTTTTGACATATCCCACTTTACTGAAGCAGTGGGGAACATGTGCTTTGGTGTTTTCTTTGGAATAGTATTGGAATCGCCTCCATGGTAGTATTTACACAAAACGTAACATTGATCACAGGATAATGTCATACACTATTTTATATTTAAAAAGATGATGTATGTATTACGGTTAGATAATGAGGATGAGGCTTGCTTACTTTGACTTTGTGTACATTTTTCAAGAATGACGGATACATTTTTATTTATCAAAGACAAATCTGCATTCTGTGATTCCAGAATGTTCTGGCACTCTCAAGATTCTCTGGTCATTATTAGTAAAGGATCCGCTGAATCTGAATGTCCAGTAATATACTTTCTGTGAAGTTTGATAAGGCTGCAGAAATATTTACATCGTCTCGGTGTCATAATACCAGTGTATGTTTGTCCCTTTTTTGTACTGGATTGGAACCGATACATTTTAATTTGGCAGCTTTCCATGCATACTCCCGGCCTGTGTGTCTTAGGACTTTATATGTGAATTTGTTGTATAGTAATTTTCTTATGTGCCGTTACAGTTTTTGTGAAGCATTGTTTAAGCATTGTGAATTTTTTTTTGTAGGTCAGATTGTTCCAATAATCATATTTATGAAAATCAATAAATGAACCATTTTGTTGGTTTGAGAAAGGGGAGAGGTGGGATGGGATGCTTGCAATCAGAAAATGGACAAACCAACCAATCAGAAACCAACTGAAAATGCATAAATCAGAAATAAAATCAGTATCAATACTTTACAATCAAAACTCTTTTGTGATTTATTGACTTGTCTGTCTGTCATATGTCATTGTATATATATCCTCTTAATTTTAAAAAATGATTACCGGTACTAGTAAAAAACAGCTTTATTTGATATATCACCTTCAGCTTTATTTGATACAGCAAAGTAAACGTCTGCAATCTGTGCTTTATGTGCAGAAGGTAATAATATATGTGGCCAACAGTTTTACTAAAAACTTGTGTGAGGTATTTATTTGCGCTTGATTGCAGTGGAAAAGGATGCAGTTGAAATTTGGTTTGCCAGTAGGTTAACATAATGTTCTCATAGGCTAGGCCTACTGATGGTCATTTGGGGAGCATGGATGTCGTGCCACACAAGCACACACACAAACCACAAACACACAAAGGCAAATGGCCCTTCAAAGAATTGACCAGTAGGTGGCAGTAGAAACAACAAGGTTGGCGTCGACGCTAACCAGCTAGGCGTAGAGCTAAGCTCAGTATCAAATATTTCACTCAATCAGAACCTGCTTCAGTCCAAAGCGGAAGTAACATCCCTGTCTGTATAACTTCACTGTTATTGTTTGCTGATGGGAAGAAGGGTAAGATATGCATTTTTTAACAAGTACCTGTTGTAATGTGTGTATGTAGACCCTATACCAATTGGGTTATGTTTCACTTTTGATGTAATTAAGTCAACAAACCTTTGACTGTAGATTTGACTACCTCTGGAGCTAGTAGCTAGCCAGTAAGCTACCCTACTAGCTGACTGCCTTAACAAGGCTAACTTCACACACGGTGAAATATTGTAATTACTTGATTGTAAAGCCATTACAAACGCACATTTTTCATATCCAGGTAGATTTGAAAACACCGTGAATGACTGTCAACGTCAGCCACCGGTAGCTGTTGAGTTGAATTGAGTTGCACATCTGGCTGTTCACATTTACCCATAACGTTAACTTCTCTTCTTTTAACGTCACAACCAATAACAAGCTATTCTAGCTAACCTAGTTATGCTAGCTAACTGGGAAGTAGAAATGCCGGGTCGTTTGCTGTTTTCCCCTAATACAAGTTATGAGTAAGACATTGAAGTTATCTTTGTTCATAGATATGCACAAGAAATATCAAACGTGCACTTATGGGCTAACGTTACTATCACTTTTACTTATAGCTAGCTAGTTAGCTCGCTAGCTAACTAACTTAGTTGACTAGCGAGCTAACCAGTTAGCCACCTATGATGCTGTTTACTTTGCCTATGAGAAGTTTACAACTGTAGTTGTTCTACAGTTTTATTGTTTTTTTACATGTCTGAATATGAAATGTCACTGTTTTTGAAAAGGCATCGCGTGGACCATTCTACCGGTAGGTTTAACCTGCCAAAATGAAAGGAGTCTGAAACCACGTCACGACATCTCCGGATACGACCAGCCGTTCAGGTACGTTAAGGCTCATCATTATGTGTCTGTTGGATAGACTGGATTAACTTTAACAGTCAAGTATTCAATTTGTGTTGTCTGCCTCTCGTAGACCTTCAAAGGGCGACTCCATGCTTTCTGATGAACTTGATTCCAAGCCTGAGGTAAAGTACGTTAGTAGTAATACACCATGCGACTGACCCATAACACTTGACGGGCTTTGTCTTGATCCAATCATCCAGCAACGTTAATGTTTTGTGTGTTTTTATAGCTGTTGGTTGAGTTCGTGCAGAACGCCTCCATTCCACTTGGTCAGGGTCTGGAGGAGCCGGATCCGAAGAACACCTGTCTGTCTCTCCAGCCGCTGCCAGCAGATAACTCCATATGCAGCCAGCTTCAGCTGACAGGTAGCGACCCTCCCTCAGTGTCAGCTCATCTAGACTTTCTGATCAGTCTCTCTGCTGAAGCAGCTGATGGCCAGGCACTGACTGTACAGCTGCCATGTGCTTGTCTCATAGAAAACATATGGAAAATTAATGTAAGGCCCATTTGCTTGTGAATTTGTGTGCCAAGTCATCAAAATGTCATGTAAAGTGAAAAAGCTTGTCATGGTGGCAGCTGAGGAAGACCTAAATGGTATGACAGACGGATGTGCAGCCTGTCTGTGTGACATCATCTGTACAATCACTTGATTCCACCACAAAATAACTCCTGATAGCACATCAATCCCTCAGTGTTTGTTTTACTGTCCATTTTCCTCCTTCACTCACTCACATGTATCACTCTGTCTGTTTTTCTCTGCTTCTTACTCTGTCTGTGTGTGTGTGTCTGTGTCTTTGCCCCTCACTGTGTCCATCTATCTATCTATCTGTCTTTCTCTGCTTCCTACTGTCTCTGTGAGTCTCTTTCTCTCCCTCTATTTTGTTGTCTTGTGCTTTGCTGGTTTTGTTTTCATTTTTTTGTGTGTGTGTGTGTGGCGGGGGGTGGGGTTAATATAGGTTGTTTTTATTGCTTGTTGGTTTCCTTTTAACTGAAAGGAAACATAAAAGTCTCTCTCTCTCTTTCTTTCTTTCTTTCTTTCTTTCTTTCTTTCTTTCTTTCTTTCTTTCTCTCTCTCTCAGAGAGTGCGCTCCGTCACACTGGCTCCACAGAGCTTCCTGAGTTTGGGGCAGAGCGGAGCACCACCATGGTGGTGCAGCTGCAGCCACGAGTGCCCAGCCCAGCCCCTACCCCCCTCAGCCATGACCATGCCCCCAGTCACATGCCCATCATGCACGACCTGCAGCAGCAGGACAGCACCTCCTACGTCCTGCTAAACCTGGCCAAGGGTAAGGGCTTCAACTCGAGACGCTTGAGCGATACAGCCGCATTCAGACAGAAAGAGATCAGCAGTGATTTAACAACGAGAGACTGTGGAGTTAGTGAAATTTAACTTAAAGCAATTACAGGCAAAATAACAGTTTGCGATTTGAGATGTTGTGCGACAAAGTTGGCCTGATCTCTTAAAACTCTTGAACTAAAACTATTCAACAACATTGGTATTGGAAGTTCATATTTACACCATGCTGTGGATTCCTGATTATTCACCTCTGTGTGTGTGTGCGTGTGTGTGTGTTCAGGTCTAGCGGCGTCGGCTGAGTCGCTGGTGTTTGTGCAGGATGAGGTGGATGAAGCGGAGGAGGAGATTTCAGCGGGGGAGGGGGCCGATGGAAGTGCCCCCTGGTACTTGCGGGTACAGGAGCTGGCACACGACAGCCTGATCGCTGCCACGCGGGCACAGCTGGCCAAAGATGCCAAAGACGCCAGGGCCAACAGCAACAGTAAGCACCCCACACACCCAACACCACCCCCAGGGCCAACAGCAACAGAAAGCACCAAATCGATGCCGGCACAATACTTTGCCCACAATAATGATAATATGGCCATACACCGATTCTGCAATACTCAATACATTGCAAAATATTTATTTCCGATACATCATTACACGATATCTGTTTAAATTAAGAAGATAAATGAGAATTGGTATTTACTCTCTGCAATTTACAACTGAATTGAAACAGTTAACAAAGTGCATAGAGGGTTAGCTTAGTGCCTCTTAAAAATATAAGAATAGCTTGAAAATGGGAACTCTATTGTCTATTTTCTTAGGTGAACATCTCAATGGCTACCAGTCTGAGGGTCCAAAGAAAGAGCAGGTGTCTCGTGGTAACCGTGGTAATGCGGAAAAGGTACTCAGGTGTCCGTATGAGAACTGCCACCGGACTTTTACCTGGCCTGCACACCTCAAGTACCACCTGAAAACACACAGGTGCGACGACAGTCATGCTATATTAGGTGGCCTCGGTGTGTGTTTGTGTGTGTGTATACTTTTGTTTTAGGGATATTTTGCATGTTGGTGTTTGTGTAACTTCAGTCTTATCTGAGTGTGTGTTGTGTGTTCCCATCATACCTACATGAACATGCATGTTTAAGGCTGTCCACTTGAGATATATCTACGGTACTTGTTTGCTGATACGTGTGTGTGTGTGTGTGTCTGTGTGTGCGCATGTGTGTTGTTCAGAAATGACCGGACATTCCGGTGCGGTGCAGAGGGCTGTGGGAAGAGCTTCTATGTGCTACAGCGCCTGCAGGTACACATGCGCACACACAACGGAGAGAAGCCCTTCACCTGCCCAGAGCGCGGCTGCGGTAAACGCTTCACCACCGCCGGCAACCTCAAGAACCACCGACGCACGCACACAGGTGGGTTGCCCGCACCACACACTTAAAGATGACATGGAATGGAAAACTGTTTTACCTTGGATTTAGTTAAGTTTAGTTTATTTATTTAGCACACATTTACATCAATGGTGCAAGGAGGGAACGAAGCCCAAAGGACTTGTACAAGAGTTTCTCCCCTTTTCAATAATTACTCAACTGTAAAAGGTTAACAAATAAACATTTTCAAACAAGGGATGAAAAGTACAGATACACTCAATATTAATTGAAAACTGAAACTGAAAAATCAGGAGACAAAATATGAAAGTAGTCAAAGAGGGATGGAGAAAGAATGAGATAGATAGATAGATTGGATAGGTGGATGTGATCGATAAAATAATGATGAAACAAAATGGAGAGGGCAGAAAGTCACTAGATGATTCATGATAGAAGGAGGTGTTTTTAAGCTGTTTTTTTAAAGAGTGAGTGGGAGGCTATGGATCTTAGTAGCGGAGGTAATCCATTCCATAGCATTGGGCCTCTATAAGGCATATTAAATTGATGGTGTGATGAGCGGATAAAGGGTACAAATAAATTGTTATTGTTATTGTGTCTTGTACGATGTGAATGAATGTTTAATGACAAAGTAAAGAAAGATTGAAAAAATCTGGGAGATCTTGGTTTCTGTAAATAAACTTGTGAATGAACAAATATATCGATAGATATTCAATTTGTGAATTGGTAAAATGGAAAAATTAATAAAAAAGTGGTGCTGATTTGTGGAATACAGTGTTTCCCAAAGAATTAAATTCCATTTGTGGTGGTTGGTTTGCAGAATTAACTTGAATGCAACAGTTTTTAAACAAATTAGCACAGCGTGGTTATGATGCTAATTGCTATAGATGCTAAAACAGATTAAAGCACAATTTAGTACAACCTGGAAAATCATTGTGTGGCCAATAAGTCAATGTATGGCAAACACTGGAATAGAGAGAGTTCGGTGCACGGCCATAAAGCTACCGTGCACGGGAAACATGGCTCTTCCACGCAAACCATCCCTCTGATCACCGTCCCCCTCCACATGTTACATTACCACCTCGAGTTGGTGATTCAGGAGGAAGTTTTTGGGGCGCCTGTTGCGAAAGGTCTTATCAGCGTAAAGCTCACTTAGTTATTCATGTGAGTGCCAGATAACCATGAGGGGGCGCTAGATATCTGCAAAATTTGGCAATTTTACTTCCCAGCCTAATTATAGGGTTGTAAATGAGCTTGTAAAATAGCAAGGAAACATACCTTTCCGACAGGCACTTCCAAGGACACCCAAAGCATTGCAGGGTAGCTCTAGATAGACTAATGTAAGTCAAGTGCCACTCTAGTTGGGTCTGCTGTCAATAGTAGAATCCACCTGCCCATAGTGAAATTTTCATTGGATTCAGAATGCCATGTGCAGGGCTAGAGACCATTTGATTGATCTTGGCAGTTTGTGTGTCTATGTGTGGTCGTGCAGGAGAGAAGCCATTTCTGTGTGAAGTGGACAACTGTGGACGCTCATTTGCAGAGTACTCCAGTCTGCGCAAGCACATGCTGGTGCACTCAGGTGAGAACACACACACACACACACACTTCTCTAACTCGGGACACACAAATGCACACTCACCTCCTCCCTTAGTCAAACGCCCCTTAATGAGAAGAGAGCAGCCCTCAATTTGTTCTGTAACTTATTTAAGTGGTACCTCCATAATCATGAATCTGCATTCCGATCTGCTTTTACCCTCTGAGAAACCTCCATCTGAGGCATACAGCACACTTTTAACCGGTGTGTTTTTGTGTGTGGCACCTCAGGTGAGAAGCCTCACCAGTGCAGTGTGTGTGGTAAGACCTTCTCCCAGAGCGGCAGCAGGAACGTCCACATGAGGAAACGCCACGGTGAGGAGTCCCTCGGCTCAGAAGGTGCAGACGCAGGTACTGATGCTAGGGGCTGATGAATCTAATTTGTCATGACCTGCAATGGTATTGAAAGCAGCTAAAGATATTCTTGCGTATGTTGGCATATTCTGTTTGTCTTTAGTTATAGATCCCAGGCACCGTTTTGCTTTATAGTAGTAACCTTTTAGGGGTCAAAGGACTTAGTGAAAATAAATGTTTTGAGGTGCTTTTTGAACATGGGCAGGACTGGTAGACTGTTCCAGAGTGTGGGAGCATTGGCAGAGAGAGCCCTGTCCCCAAAAGTCCGTCAACCTGGTGCGGGGGGTGGCCAACAGGTCCTTGTCAGAGGACCGCAGGGAACGTGGAGTGTAGAGGTGGAGGTATTGTGAGGTATTGTGGTGAGAGTCCATGGAGAGATTTGTAGGTGAGCCGGAGGATCTTGTATGTGATGCTTGACTTGACTGGCAACCAGTGGAGCTGACACGTAGGTAGGCCAGGATGGGAGAAGAGACTGGGCTAAAATCCACACCACGGGTAGGGGCTACACAAAGTTATATTCCCAGCAGTACACCACGGGTAGGGGCTACACAAAGTTATATTCCCAGCAGTACACCACGGGTAGGGGCTACACAAAGTTATATTCCCAGTAGCATGTTGATGTATGTGGTGATGACGACAGGCATGAAGCATCTCTTTGGTTCTAACCCAATTACTGTCTCTCTCTGTCTCGTTCTTTCCCTGCCTCTCTTTCTCCCTCTCTCCTTATTTTGTGTCTCTTGCTTTCTCTCTCTGCCTCACTTGTACCCTTTCCCTGTCTCTCCTTTTTTTCTATTGTCACTTTCTCTCATTCTCATCTCCCTCTCTCTCTCTCTCTCTCACTTTCCCTGTCTCTCCTCTTTCCTTTTCTCCCCTCTCCTGCTATTCTCTGTGTCTCTATCGCTATCTCTCCCTCCTCTCAGGAGAGGCGCTGACGCACAGCAGCATCCTGGAGGCCGACGGGGCTGCCGCCAGTGATGCCATGGTCACCATGACGACGGTGGAGTCCATGAATGTCCATCACACAATGCTGCGAGGGCAAGGTAGGCAGGATCTCACGCTCCCTCCTCCTGCACTAACACAGCTGGCCCCTCACTTTCGGCCTCTACACACAGTTGCGTTCCGTCAACGCATGCCAGTGGGTGTTCCCGACGGTAGCTATGCAAATGACTTGAAGTATAACCGTAATTTGATTGGTTGGTGCCGTTCGTCGATTGGCTTGATTGGCCGGTGCCGTCTGTCGGTGCAGCAACAGCTGAACTTCTCAACGCGAGTGACGGAGAAACGCGACGCAACGGACCCACAATTCAGTTCGGCAACGGATGACGTGAGCCGATGTAAAGTGAAGGGGATGTGTCTCCAGCACTGCAACGCACGCAACTGTGTGTAGAAGATGTTACTCACTTTCCCGCTCTACAAAGACCGCAAGTCACCCTTTAACGGATCCAGCCATGGGTTACGCATCCCCGAACTCCGCTGTGCAACGGGTCGAGTAACAAGCAAACATTTCCAAATAAAAAAAATAATTTAACATTTAACAAGAAAAAGCCACATTCTCCATAAACACAGCTTTGGTACGGGAGAGGAACTAGTGGCGGAAAGAAGGTCTCCAATTGGCATCAATCAGTATTTTGTCCGCAATACAATAATACATTCAATAAAAAATAAAAAAAAATTTCATTGATATCAAATGGGTTCAAAATAAGTTTATAATACCATCAGTGTCACTCTTCTTGCACTTTTTCCCCCAAATCTAAGGTATGAGCTACACCAGGCGCGTAACTGAAGCTGCCTGCTCACGACGCTTAAAATCCATTTTAGATGAATGGTCTATTTTTTTTCAACGCGACGTCGCCCACTGTCACGCCTGGTGTAGCTACTTCCATTGCTCTCTCTCTCTCTCTCTCTCTCTCTCTCTCTCTCTCTCTCTCTCTCTCTCTCTCTCTCTCTCTCTCTCTCTCTCTCTCTCTCTCTCTCTCTCTCTCTCTCTCTCTCTCTCTCTCTCTCTCTCTCTCTCTCTCTCTCTCTCTCTCTCTCTCTCTCTCTCTCTCTCTCTCTCTCTCTCTCTCTCTCTCTCTCTCTCTCTCTCTCTCTCTCTCTCTCTCTCTCTCTCTCTCTCTCTCTCTCTCTCTCTCTCTCTCTCTCTCTCTCTCTCTCTCTCTCTCTCTCTCTCTCTCTCTCTCTCTCTCTCTCTCTCTCTCTCTCTCTCTCTCTCTCTCTCTCTCTCTCTCTCTCTCTCTCTCTCTCTCTCTCTCTCTCTCTCTCTCTCTCTCTCTCTCTCTCTCTCTCTCTCTCTCTCTCTCTCTCTCTCTCTCTCTCTCTCTCTCTCTCTCTCTCTCTCTCTCTCTCTCTCTCTCTCTCTCTCTCTCTCTCTCTCTCTCTCTCTCTCTCTCTCTCTCTCTCTCTCTCTCTCTCTCTCTCTCTCTCTCTCTCTCTCTCTCTCTCTCTCTCTCTCTCTCTCTCTCTCTCTCTCTCTCTCTCTCTCTCTCTCTCTCTCTCTCTCTCTCTCTCTCTCTCTCTCTCTCTCTCTCTCTCTCTCTCTCTCTCTCTCTCTCTCTCTCTCTCTCTCTCTCTCTCTCTCTCTCTCTCTCTCTCTCTCTCTCTCTCTCTCTCTCTCTCTCTCTCTCTCTCTCTCTCTCTCTCTCTCTCTCTCTCTCTCTCTCTCTCTCTCTCTCTCTCTCTCTCTCTCTCTCTCTCTCTCTCTCTCTCTCTCTCTCTCTCTCTCTCTCTCTCTCTCTCTCTCTCTCTCTCTCTCTCTCTCTCTCTCTCTCTCTCTCTCTCTCTCTCTCTCTCTCTCTCTCTCTCTCTCTCTCTCTCTCTCTCTCTCTCTCTCTCTCTCTCTCTCTCTCTCTCTCTCTCTCTCTCTCTCTCTCTCTCTCTCTCTCTCTAAGACTTGGTAAGGGCTTAATGTACCAATTGCCAATTGTGTGTACCGACAAAGGCTCTAATCTAATCCATCTAATTTCATCTCTGGGTGTGATCACGAGAGATTTCTTAATTTGCTGACACTGACGTATGTAGTCCTTAAAGCGCACACACAAAAAATCCTGAAAGTTATCTACATTTTTTTGTTTTTTTATTTCAACCCAGCCCATGCCTGAATTCCAGAACAGTGGCTGATGGGATCTGCATTCTGGCTCATGGTGGTGCAGTGATGTTTTATCTGCCAGCCTGAGTCAAACTCAAGAATAATGTTAATTGCTTTGTGCCGCATGTGGATCCATCTCCCCGGTGGAGTTTTGGGTGTTGTGACACCACCCCTCTAACTTCTGTGGTTTGTGTTTTCTCCTCAGACTCGGTGGTGGTGCTCTCTCCGCCCCATGACCTGGTCTCCATGACGACGGGAGGTCATTCCTATGGCGAGGACGTAGTGGCTCTGCTCTAGCCCTGGGCTTTTGTATATATGCAGTCACTGTAGAAAGCTCACTCACTCATTCATGTAGATATGCCATTTTCAACTCTGTGTTTTAGGGGTTTTGCCATAAAAAATAAACATAATAAGATTTGTACAAACACTTCTCCTCCCACACTGTAGTTGAAATGATTCAGTGAGGTCCGAAGACATGGTGTGGTAACACAAATGAAGTTTTAATAAATCCAAAAGCACCTGTAAATATATAATTTGTCTCCAGTGATCATTTGTTCTATTATAAATAACCTGAAGCAACAGTGATGAGACCAGCACCTATTAAGACCTGAATCCATAAAAACTTGCTAGAAGTAATTATTTCTTTTTTAAATGTATGACCAGCAGTGGTTCCTTATTTCAGTTTCCATCTTGAACAATTAGTCCAAGAATGTTTTAACAGCATGAATGTAAAGCAATACAGTATTGCTAAAGCACAACAGTGATAGCAAACCTGCACCTGTTAAGACCCAAATCCATACAAAACCAGTTCAGGCCAATATAGTAATTGAAGTAGTTTGTCTCAGGTTAGCATAAGTGAGCAAAAGTTGCCCTGTAAACATAAAACTCCAGCCTCAGGGACCTAGTAAAGACTTTGGGAAAAGTCTTGAAAGCTGCACTAACTGAATAGAAGTAACAGTACCATGATATTGGGAACAGAGTCCAGCAATGGCGTAAGTGATGTGTCTCCAAACCCTACATTTTCAATGAACTGCCCTTAGCTAGCTAACAGATGCCTATTTTGTATGCTACCAGAGATAAAAACGAATTAGATGCAGTGTATCTACTCAAGTCTATTCTAAAAAGGCACAATTGCATTCCATAGTTTTCAATCTCATCCTAAAAAGAAAACTAAAATTCTGGTTTCACAGATGTTCACAAAACAATAATTCATCAATAACTTGTCATTATGAGTGTCAGAAAAGGCCGACATCCTGTTTCAATTATACATGGCAAGACTTTGTAAGATAAATGCTTACATTTATCATATAGACCTTTGAGCCATTAAAAGTAAAGCAAACAGCCTTAAGTGTATTGAAAGTCAATGTGTTATCATGGCTTATCTTACAAACACTTTAATCTACACACACACACACACACGTGTACCCTGTGTGTTAAGTGATACCTGTTACGTTGGGAGATGTGAGTATTAACCCTTAAAGGTGTAGGTTTTTGAACATTCTAAGTTCCGCAACAATTGAAGGTTCTAAAATTCTATGTTGAATTCAATGAACCCAGATATTCTTTAGAATGTTAATTTCCCAACATTCCCGTCACACCGGTGTGACGGTACTCCTTTAAGGGTTAAGGGTCTGACCCAGCTGATGCCCCAGGCCAAGGGCCCATCAGCGGTGTGCAAGTGCGCTGCTGTCTGGGGAGGCATGGCCCTGGTGGATTTTGATGCTCTGGAAGTGTTCCAAAATGGCGCCCAAAGCCCAGCTGGTCTCCACACCATTCACCTTCTTAGTCAGCTACACAATAGAGACGTGGGAGAGAGAGGGAGGGATAGAACAAAATTATTTCAGTATTCGTTCAGTTTTCATCATTTTATTGTACCACATTCATTATGATTTGATAGGGTTACCTCACATAGGAACAGACATGGGGAAACTCAGCTTTAGAAAGTAAAAGTTCTTCTATGTATCTGTGCCATTTATTCACTAATAGCACAACTCTTCAGCCCGAGAGATCGGCTAATTAGTGAGAGAGTGTTTTCGCTGCACAGGTAGATTGGTTAATTGGTGAGAGTGTGTTTTCGCTGCACAGAGAGATCGGCTAATTAGTGAGAGTGTTTTAGCTGCACAGGTAGATCGGCTGATCAGTGACCCTAGATTCACACGCTTGCGTTGCGTTACTGCATGGCGGTGGGTTTTCCCGACAGTCGGGGGTGTGTGCTATGGCGTGTACCTTGAAGCATAACCGTAATTTGATTGGCTGATGCCTTGCGTAGATGTCCGTTGGCGTCAGCAAAAGTTGAACATTTCTCAACTTTTTGACTGGAGCATAGCAACGCGATGGGAGCGACAATTCACTTCGGCAACGGATGACAAAAGCCCATTGCATCTCCTGCACTGCATCAATGCAAGCGTGTGCAAGCACCTTGAGAGAGTGTTTTCGCTAAACAGGTAGATCGATTAATTAGTGAGTGTTTTGCTGCACAAGTAGAACGATTAATTAGTGAGTTTTTTCGCTAGATTAGTAGATTGGTAGCCTAGAGGTAGATTGGTAGCCTAGAAATCTAGACGCGCCCCTAGCGGCAGCAAATTACATTTGCTGCCAGGGCTAGTCTAACAACTCTCCATTGGCTTGTGAGCTCCAGAAATCGAAACTCAATCAGGCCAATGAAATCGAGTCGTTAGGTGGGCTTAACATAATGATTGATGGCAGAGTTGCAATGGTTTGGCTTGAATTCCCTGCTACTTGAAAACAAATAAGATGGATGTTGCTGTTGGCGGAACAGTGTGACACGAAAGTTAAGCTTTTATTAAGTTGGCAAACGCTTGAACTAGCCAACTAGCTCTGCTGGTGGGAAACGATGGGACCTATAGCTGTGCAGCTGTCCCATTATGGCAGAGGGAATTTGAAAGACAACTGATTATCCCACCTCTCGGACTGAGCACTGCGAACGGTGAGTGCCCAGACCCTAAGCATTTTAAAGGGGGGGTTCAGGATTTTGGACATAGGACCTCATTTCCAAGCAAGCAAGTGTGATATTTATCAGTGGAGACCGCTTTTCAACACGCTTTCATCCAGTCCTTCTAATTGCAGAGTTCGCGAGGTGCTAGGCTAGCGCAAGTCAACGGTATGTGCTAGCCTGCCACTAAAAAAACAGTCTTACCCACTCCAAAGTACACCCAAGGCAAATAAATTATAACGCCAGACTATCGGATGTAAATGTCTGTATTGATAGTTTTATTTCTAACATTATTCTATCCTTGCATTTCAACAACGATTACATTTTGAGGGACTAGTGTCTTAGCAGCGGTGGAATTATACTTGCTCCAGTTAGTAGTACAAAAAAGTAAAAAAGTAAAACAGTAAAGCCGCGACTCCAATGGGGATACCTAGTAGTAGCCTTTGGTAATATCAGTCCGCTGAGATGCAAAAAAAATGACTACTACCAACTTCAGGGAACAAAGTATAACTATTGCAACGCGATGCAGGGTAGTTGTATTTCTTACACTATTCTATCAACACAGACATTTACATCGATTGTCTGGAATTTGCCTCGAAAGTGTCCTTTGGAGTAGGTAAGACTGTTTTAGTGGCAGGCTAGCACATACCGCTGACTTGGGCGCTAGCCTAGCACCCGCTAACTCTGCAATTAGAAGGACTGGATGAAACGTGTTGAAAACGGTCTCCACTGATAAATATCACACTTGCTTACTTGGAAATGAGGTCCTATGTCCAAAATCCTGAACCACCCCTTTAATGTGGGTCTGGCTCGTCAGGCTAGTAGATTGGCTAATAAGTGAGAGTCTTTTCGCTGCACAGTTAGAGCAATTACATGATAGGACATTCAGTCAGAGTTTCTCACCTTCGTGCCCATTACTGCCTACAATCGATGAGGCCGCCTTCACTCTTGACCTTTGGCGAGAGCCTCTCGATCGGGATATGGATCTGACCTGCTGCTCTCTCCCCCAATATTCACTACATTGAATTCTGAGCTGCTGAAGAAGCCCAAAGGAGATAACTCCTCTGCCATCAATAGAGGGCAGCTTTTGAAAGTGACAGGTCATGCCCAATGGATTGGTCTCTCAAAGCTCTATGGTTTCACAGCACTACAATCATGACCAACGGGGTCTATTCACCTGTAATGCAGTGTTGTCTCTGAAGCCGAAGCCATCTTTCAGCAGGCAGGTGATGTAGGTGATGTCCATGCAGAGAAAAGGACTCTCCAAGCGATACTTGGCCATTTTGTTGCAAACTGGAAGGGAAGTAAGATAAGTCAAGATAAGCCCTCAACCTTGTTGAACAAACAGTACAGCTCTCTCACCATTAAAGGCAATGTGTGACATTTAACTAGAGCTCCCACAGACAGAAAAAATTACTGCTTTCAGGAAGATGAAAAATCTACAACCTTTCATATCATCAATAAACTACAAAGACACAAAGTTGTTTGACAGTCAAGCGCAGGCTGTTGAGTGCTCTGAGCAGGGATCTATTTTCTTAGGCCAACAAAGCACTAAGCACCATTGCATCCAAAGCACATAATCACTTAGGAAAATGCCTAGCAAATCCCTGACTATTATATTCTGCTGTGTAAATAAATAATATATGAAACAATACATGAATAATACAAGGATACAAGGAAGTTTATTGTCACATGCATATAGTTACTGGAAGTAAGAAATGCAGTGAAATTATGTCTGGTGTCAGCCTATTTGTGCAAAGTGGGGGTAAAAAGTGCAGAAGAGGGGTTTAGTAGATCATGGCAAGGGCTGCATAAGAAAGGTGAGGGGAGGATAGGAATTGGGGAGGGGGGCACCAACAAGGAGCACCCAAGACAACAGGGGCAAGAAAAAACTCCCCACCAAGGAAGAAACCCTTGGGCAGATCCACGGCTCAAGGGCCAACCCAACCTGCCAGGGTCTTGGTGTGTGTGTTGGGGGGATGACAGGAGATGTGATAGTGTGCTGTGTATGTGGGGGAGAGGGCAGTGCAACATGTGTGTTGGAGAAGCTTCCCTCATGAGACAAATGTGCTGTGTATTGGGGGCAACAGTGTGCTGTAAGTATGTTGGGGATGTGTGTTGGAGAAGCCCTGATGAAATAATGTGAAATAATGTGCTGTGTATGTAGGGGAGAGGGGGGGCAGTGTACTGCAAGTATGGTGAAGGGACTTACTATTGCAAGCAGAGTACTGTATCTATGATGTATGTGAGTGATGAAGATGTGTGCATATGCAGACAAGTCCTGCAATGTTAATAGTAGGCTGAATACAGGTGGGGTCTGAGTCAGAGGCAGTGAGTGAGTGAGTGAGTGAGAGAGAGAGAGAGATTGTGTCTATAGACCCTTTCAACAATAAAAACAAAAACAATGCTTGAACGTTCTATTTGGGCCCCAATCTACTTCCTCTGCATTAAGATAACATATGGAATGTTCAAAAGGAAGTATTGTGGGGCCAACTATGATGCTGATAATGGAACTCTCTTGAAAGGGTCCATAGACCCTTTCAACAATAAAACAAAAAAACAATGCTTGAAACGTTTCTATTTGGGCCCCAATCTACTTCCTCTGCATTTAGATAACATATGGAATGTTCAAAAGGAAGTATTGTGGGGACCAACTATGATGCTGATAATGGAACTCTCTTGAAAGGGTCCATACTCACCTTCTTTGGCTCGCCTCTTGTAGTCTTGGACCTTCACCATCCCACCTTGTCTCTCATCTACCAAACACAGGACACACACGCACACACACACACATCAAATACAGCTTACATAGAACACACTGTGTAAGTGTGAGTGTGTGAACGAGAGAGAGAGAGAGAGAGAGTGAGTGTGTGTGTGTGTATGTTTATGTGTTCTGTAGGGGTGTTTTTCTCAGTGATGTTGAAGTTGATGAATGATTAGACTCGACAATGCCACTGCAAACATCTTCAGCCCTAGCCAAGAATCTCCTTGATATTACACAACCTTTCATTAGAGTTTAAGTGTTAAGTGACAGTTATACATATATTGTGTGACAAGACACAGTTCACACTGAAAGAATAAAATATTGTATTTAAAAATAATAATTTCCAAAATACCAAATGGGTACAAAAAACTAAGTTCATAATCCAATCAATGCCCCTCCTATTGCACTTTTTAACTGCTTGTGCTGTTGAACACTACTAATAGCTCTGCTGTTGGAGTCAGTGTTTAACGACACAGACATGTAGTTTCTTTGGAACTGAGTAAAGCGTTTCAAATCTTCATCCAGAAGTTTGTTTGTTAGAGTTCCAAAACGATTTGGTAAGAGCTTACTGTACCTATTGTGTGCACCAAAAAGGCTCTACTTAAAGCCATCTCATTTCATTTCTGGGTGTGATCACAAAGAGATGTCTTAATTTGCTGACACTGACGTATCAGGGACTTAGAGCACACACACACACAAATGTGCCTGAAGTTATCTACATATTTGAAGCAGTTATACATAAACACAACCCAGCCCATGCCTGAATTCTGCCTACCGTGGCCTGCCTCCGGTGTACACACCCCCTAATACGGAACAGAACACACACACCCTAACACTGATGTCAGACACAGACACACACACACACACATCTGAGGCCTGCCTCCAGAAGAGTGCAAACCCTAATGTAGAACACACACTGTAACACTGATATAACACACACACACACACACACACACACACACACACACACACACCTACCTAGGACACCTGCCTCCACTATACACACACCCTAATACGGAACAGAACACACACACCCTAACACTGATATCAGACACACACACACACACACACACACACACACATCTGAGGCCTGCCTCCACAAGAGTGCAAACCCTAATGTAGAACACACACTGTAACACTGATATAACACACACACACACACACACACACACCTATGAGGCCAGCTGCCACAGCGATGTCGAAGTAGTAGGAGAAGGCGTAGAAGACGCTGGAGTCCTTGAGCCCATAGGGCTGATGCACGATGCCCTTCACCACGTGCTCCATCTCCTGGTAGCACAGCCGGTAATTAGCGTACCCTAGCACAGGACAAACACAGGAGCATGATTGGACAGGCTCCAGAGAGACTGGCGTGTGATTGTCTGTCGCCTCTCTCTTATGTGCCTGTCCAGACAGACAGACAGACAGATAGATAATTGATCCCTAGGGGAAATTCAAGGTCACAGTAGCATACAGACAACATACACACACACATTCACTAACAGCACAAAAAGTAATTAAAAGTATATAATATAAAAAACACAACTAAGCAATAAGGACTGTAGAAGATAAAGAATATACTAAATATACTAAAATACAAATTATACTAAATAAAACTTAATCTATTCTAAATCAATCGACTTAATCAATTCTAAAAAACAGTATCCACATAGTGGGTGATTAATCAATCAGGCAGGATTGGACAGGCACAAAAGAGAGGCGTGTGATTGGACAGGCACAAAAGAGCTAGGCATGTGATTGGACTACAACAGGAAAAACACAGCAGATGAGAAGCAAATTGGACTTAGATTACTTGAAAGCGATTAGACAGGAAGCCTACACTGCAAAAAATGAATTCTAACCAAGTGTTACTGATCTTATATTAAGATTAAAAAATCTATTTGGTATTGTTTTTAGTATGAAAAGACTTACCTAGCGCCCTCTCAAAAGATCATTTTGACTTAATTTAAGAAGACCAACTTATTTTAAGGAGTCTTATCAAGACAAATTTGCTCAACGCACTGGCAGACAAATTTGCTTGTTTTTAGGACAAATTTGCTTAACGCACTGGCAGACAAATTTGCTTGTTTTCAAGATGAGTTGTCTTAAAATAAGTCAATTTTTTTTTAAATTAAGTCAAATGATTTCACAAGAAAGCGCTAGGTAAGTCTCTTTATACTGAAAACAATACCAACTAGTTTTTTTTATCTTGATATAAGATTAATAACACTTGGTTAGATTTTGTTAGATAAGCAGTTTTTGCAGTGTATGATCAAACAAAACAACCAAGCTGGTGTATCATTTAAAGAATAACTGCCTTGTGTCTGTAGGATGTACGTCAGACCTAAATCACTATCAGAATAAGCAATTGCTCCAAAGGGGACCTGCATTAAATGTATATGGGACTTGAAGAGAGAGAGAGAGAGGGAGAGGGAGAGAGAGAGAGATGTGAAAGTTGAAAGAGTCGAGCAGTACTCACCATCAGGGATGCCACTGATTTTATAGGTGAGGCCACCAAAACTCCAGTCTTCCCTGAACTTCTTAGGCAGGCAGGTGCTCTGAAACACCCTCCACTCTAGACCTTAGAGAAAAAAACACACACACACACACACACACACACACACACACACACACAGTTACAGATTGCTTACTCATCTGATCTGACCTTTCCAAAGAACAATGGTGACGCAAAGCAGGATCAGCTAAGTGGATGGTTGACCAACCCCAGTCCTTATTACGCTGAGTCCGGGCCACTATTTAAACCTGATGTCATGCAGTGTCAGAGTGACTCGACTCTTCAAACCACTCAGTCTGTTAGACTACACTTACACCATAATGAAAGGCTTTAGACTACAGAAATATTCTTTCAGTGTCTTTAAGTGTGCCTTGTCACACAATATATGACATCATGATTGTAACTTAACACTTACACTCTAATGAAAGGTGGTGTAATATCAAGGAGATTCTTGGCTAGGGCTGAAGATGCTTCCAGTGGCACTGCTGAATCTAATCGTTCATGAACTTCAACTACACTGAGAAAAACTCCCCTACAGACTCCCGAGAGCACGCGGGCACACACACTGCGCAGAGGACAGAGTGTGTGTGTGTGTCGGGTCAGCGGAGGCAAGAGCGTCGCCGGGGCGATAGAGTGTGCACGAGTGTGTGATGACCTCCCGTGTATGTGTAGAGTGTGTGTGTAACAGGATAGATAGGGAGTGTGTGTGCGTTAGTCGACGACGGCAGACATGAAAGCAGTGGTGATGAGAAACACTCAAGATTCCAATTACCTTCAGCTCCCAATGCACCCAGCGCAGCCAGACGAGCCGCTTTGATTCCATTCCCCAGGTAGCTGAAAAGACACACACACACACACACACACAGATACAGTAAAAAGGATCCTCACCCGTGACGCACCAGACTGTTACCAGGAGCGCAATTTTTACTTGCTACAGTACACACACAGATACACTAATCGCTTAGTGCTGGACTTATGGTTCAATTATGGATAACACTACTCATCTTTTATCTATATACAGTTCTGGGAGAACACATTAGATCAGTGTTTCCCAAACTTTTTTATATATATTTTATATATATATATATATATATATATATATATATATATATATATATATATATATATATTGGCCTTTTTATGCCTTTAATGACAGGACAGTGAAGAATGACAGGAGGCTAGTGGGAGAGAGAGTCAGGGTGGGATCCAGAAGGGACCACGGGCTGGGAATGGAACCCGGGTCGCCGGCGTACGGTGCAGGTGCTCCAGCCAGTCCACCACGGCCGGGGCCCACTTTTTAAAAATGACAGATCGCGACCCATTTCACTTCAGATCTAACATGTAATCACCAATATTGTTTTAGGCCACAGGTTCTCAAACTTTTCTATGCCCCCCCCAACCATTCTACAGTGCCATATCTAGATACGTAATAGCGCCTAGGTCTGGCCTACTACCACTACTATTACAGGGATTGGTGATGCACTGACTCCTCAGTTTCCTTGCTATCTCATTATAAATGTGTAAGCTAACATGCGTGTTTGTTCTGTATGTTGTTTGGTGTTGTTGGGAGAAATTGCTCACAGTAGGAAACAAGATGGCTGCTACTGAAGCCAAACCAATACATGTTTGCATGACCTCAGACACACACTCCTCCTAAATAAGTTTTCTGTAAGAAGGCCACATGCTACTTTAATACAAATTATAGGGTGAAGTGAAGTAGATGGAGACTCTAGTTTCCATGCAACTTATTGCTTCAAGTGGCCATTAACGACGTTAGCCTCCTAATGTCAGAACCTAACAGGAAACGGCAATCCAAACTAGCAGCACATGAGGTACGTGGAAATTAACTCACTGAAAAGGTCCTTCTCTCATCTCAATGTCAGCAACTGCTTCAGGGAGATCTCACACAGTATTGTTAATTACAGAAACACTACATACAATAGCAATTAGGGTTTCAGTGGTATACCGACATGGTGGAACACTGTGGTATGAAAGCTAGGTCATGCATTTATCTTACTGTGTGCATTGGCTTTAAACTGACACTGAAAAACAAATTGAAGCTGAATAGATGTGAAGGGGCTGCCAAAGAGGAAACATATCAAACACGCTCGATCATGTTTGGGAACACCATCCTGAAGCATTCCCAGAAATGTACAAGCAAAAACACACTAAAGACAAAGAAAACACGCTAAGATAATACTGTAAACCATAATATTTTCAATAGAGACAATCATCATACCAAGAAAATCTCATAGTGTTGCAACCCTAATAGCCAAGCCCACAAATGTAAACAGGAAGTGCTGCCTCTCCTTGCCTAATCAGCCTCTTAATCACCTGATGGCAGGCACTAAAGCACATGCTCTCGGTGAAGAACATAAACAAACCCGTTGGGACCTGCCCAAGGCATGTTGGCAACAACTAATTGCAACGTTGACATTTCAACCCATGAAAATGAACCAATGTCAATAACTGGTCATCCCTGACTAGCTATAATACATTTGTACAGTTTACTGAAAACACAGAACTGGTCACCCCTGACTGTAGCTGTAATCAATGTATACAGTGTACTGAAAACACAAGAAGTGGTATGCAGGCCAAAGTATAAGGCCAAAGTTGATTACAGCGGCTTTCCCTGTTTTATTCGCTGACCCTGTTTGTAAAGTCAATTTGACAAGTCACCCAGGACTGAGTTATTATGGGGTTAAAAATAAATAAAGCAAATCTAATTAGACTGTATTTGTCTTTAAGTACATAATCTAGTATGAATGAATATATCACATGACTACTGTCCTTAGGTCAACAACAACGTTATGCAGTTAATGTCTTACCTATGGGTATAGAGCTCATATGTAGTGTTTATGAGATCAAACTTTGCTGTGTGGTCTTCAGGCGCACTTTCAGTAGTTTTCTGTGAAAACAAACAGGAAATTGATGAAAACAGGAACTCTTTTTACACACAGTGCAACAACTACTGCACAGCCGTATGCACAGCATCACTTGCACATGACACAACATCTTTGCAAAGCCATCATGCACAACTTGGTTTCCACATTCCGGACACAGAAAGACAAGCGGAGCAATTGCTCAACTAACCTTGCGTTTGGGGAGGAAAGTGACCAAACTAACCTTGCGTTTGGGGAGGGAAGTGACCAAACTAACCTTGCGTTTGGGGAGGAAAGTGACCAAACTAACCTTGCGTTTGGGGAGGGAAGTGACCAAACTAACCTTGCGTTTGGGGAGGAAAGTGACCAAACTAACCTTGCGTTTGGGGAGGAAAGTGATCTGAGTGGATCCCCCGCCAAGATCCAGGATCCCCACCGTGTTTTCACTCATCGTCTGCATGTGACCTGCACAAGCACATTTAAAACCATTCACTTATTTATCTGTGCCTTTATTAAACGATTCTACCAACACATTAAATGTACAGACATAAGACCTTTTCACACAGAGATCACGCTAAATTTGCGGGAAGAGGGGACGTCTTTTTGCCGTCTTTTTGTGTCTGAAAGCGAGGTGAGTCTTAATAGAGCCAGATTGTATGCTTAAAGCCTGAGACAGAGTATATAGTTTAAAAGTTGAATTTAGATAGTGTAATGGATGTTGATAGACAGAAAGTTGAATGGATGTTGATAGGCAGATTATTTAATGGATGTTGATGGATAGTTTAATGGGTGGATGAGTGAATGGTTTGAAGAGGATGAATGGATAGAAAGTTGGATGGAATGTGCCTTATATCCTTGTAGAATGGAGAGACACAGAGAGAGTTGGCCTAGTTAAGCAGAAAGCAGTTGATACAGGTGCAATCAGTTTAACTGGCCCTTTGATGGGTCCTAGTAGTGAGCAGCTGGAAGTCGATACAGGTGCAAATCAAGTTAATTAGCCCATTGTGATGTCATCAGCCCATGTTAAGTCTATGGGGAAAAATAAGCTTGTTTTTTATTAATATCTCAAAAAGTATAAAGTTTACAAAAGTGAAAAATACATTCCCCACGTGTCCTTTTCAAGACCTACGTTACAAAGTTTGAACGAAGTTTCTACGTTAAACGGTTAAAGCTGAATTGCTCTGTTGGTTTGCAAGCTTGTGTGTTTGCCTGCGTCAGCACTGATGACTCACCTGTCAGGTAGTTCAGCGTCACCCAGGCTAGGATTCCTACAGGGGAAAGATTAAAAAAAAACTTGTGGTTTAAAATCACACACAAGCGCACAAAAGCTATAATATCGCCAAACAACATTAATGAACAAGTCACATCCCTGTTTGTTTACAAGTGGTTTAACATCAGATTAAGTGCTTAACAGGTGCATTTTTGCAACGATGTAAAACGCTGATTTGCAACCTCAGTCCAATTTCACAGGTACAAAGACTCGGTCTCAGCTTATCTTATATCTTATAAAAACGCTGATGAGCCATCCAGTGCCCACAAACACCACACCTTACTTACACTCACACAAACTCATGTAATTACACATTCTGAGACGCACACCCACACAAGCACACACATGACAGGACAGTCCTAAAGGAGCCCGTTTTCTGCTGTGTCGTCTCCAGCGCTTGGCATTCTGGGTAATCCAGAGACATTATGGCGAGTTTGTGATGAAGTGGATGGCTGTGGCGCCACTTTGAGCCCACAAACACAGCTACTGACAGGAGAGGTTATTAGGAGCTTAGCGACTTAACCTCGGCAAACATGTTTCCGCAAAAAAAACCCACTAGACTGCATATTCGAGAAACCGCAGAGTGTGTTTACGTAGGTGCAGTTCACCAACACACACAGACAGTGGCAGAGGGCGCATTGAACTCCGCTTGATCCAAGGATTCCAACTGTACCTAATTTTTCAAAGTTATGTGCATTAACACATGGCTAAAATGCAGCTTTGTTAATTGCAGAGCCCCCTACAGGTCAAAGGGCACCAAATTGTATGTGCCTCATTACAGAGTCCCTGTACCAAGTTTGGTTTTGATACATGAAACTGTTGCTGAGATATGACTTACTTCCTGTTTGACGGCTTTGCCGCTGATTTTGATTGACTTTGACGGGTGAACTCTTTTGAAAATCAAGTCGTTCTAGTAACTTTAGTGGAGCTTGATCTGAAGATCATGTACGTAAAGGCCCCTATTGTGCACCCGGCGCAAGGTGGCACAATGCACGACGCAAGGCTTATTCTTATCTTACACTCAGTAATGTGATGATTTTTCGCCATGCGCTCCACTATTATCAAACCTTGCACCCAGGGGTGTGGTAATTATCAATTAAGGTGTGGTCTGGTGCATGATCTAAAAATCGCTATCTTACACACTCTAAAAATCATTATGCCACTGACCAAGAAAAATCTGGTCTATAGCGAAAGGCGCATAGAAAGCACAGTTGAAGATGTCACGAGATGTAAGCAGCAACTCCTCTGCAGGATAAATACCCTTAGAAATTTTATTCAGTCATTCGAACATCATTTGCTTTTTGTTACACCCAAAACACACCCATGACTGATTAAGAAACATATGAACAACCCTGTTCCACCAAAAGCGCCCAATGTTTGAACACATAAACAAACGCGCCATTAAATTAGTTAATGTGGCCTGGGCACGCCTTTAATGTCACCTAATGTAAACTTTTACGCCTCTGACCATCCGTTTCTGATCGCCAAAACAGAGCCCAAAGTTTCATGAAGATATATGTGACCTGTAAAAATTTTGTTTAGTTCACGATAAAATCCAATATGCCTGAAAAGCCAATATGGCCGAAAAACATAGGTCTTTGCTAAAGCAAGCACACTAAAAATAGCTTACTCAGGCTCAACACATGTCCGGACGGACTTGTGCCACATCAAGGCTAAAAGTGTGTCCTGGTCAACAGTTCTCTGCCTTACCTTCATCGGTGCCATCCATGATGGTGACGCTGTCTTCTGGTACCAGGAAAGGTGATTCATCAAAGGCGTCCTGGACCTGGGAGACCAGAGAAAGACCACTACAGCTGAATCGTGACAAATATTACATCTCAGGGCTTTCAAAATTAATAAATACTGTAATCCCTAAATATTAAAAAGTGATAACTTTAAGTATAATGAATCATAATAAGTATAATTAATAATAATTACATGCAGTATGGGGGGGTGGTACAGCAGGTAGCATCACCACTTTGTAAACGGTTGACTGCAACCGTTAAACGTGCTTTAAGGACCTATACCTTTCACCTTTTAGAAACCTGGCCCTCTCTGGTAACATGTCATGCAGAACCCAGCCCGTTTTCAACACCCAGCCCACCCCACCCATCTCCCATACCTCACCCAGTAGATCCCAACCCATCTCCGGTTCTCCCTAACACTGGTTCTCTTCTGAAACTCGTCCAGTAGAACCCATCACAAGGTTCTCACCAGTCCCCACCCTTCATTTTCTTTTCCAGTAGAACCCTCCCCATTTCCGGTTCTCTACACCCCAGTACCTCATCCAGCAGGGCCTGGGCTTTCTTGGCGGGAAGGAGCCGCAGGCCGGCAGTTGCTCTTAGAACCACGGGGGTTCTTTTCCACTCCAGACGCGGAACCGTCTTCTTAGCCACACGCAGCAGCTGCCGCACCGTCTCTCCAGCCTACACACACACACACACACACGAAAACACATCCATACACATACACATATATATCTATATGAATGTATACAGTATATATTATATATACTAAACACGCAGATAAACACATATTTTAATGCTTACACAATCAAGCATACATACACTTGCACGCACACAAAAACAAACCCACATTCATATGCGGGCGCACACACACAGAAGCATAAATCTTTAATTGTGCATAAGCAGCATATGTACTATATATGCATACCAAAACACAAATGGGTACAAACATTTTTATGTGTATTAACGCACATTCACACACATACAATTTCCTTGAATTTCCCCTGGGGATCAATAAAGTATCTATCTATCTATCTATCTATCTATCTATCTATCTATCTATCTATCTATCTATCTATCTATACAAACATTATGCAAAACACACATGATGAAACAGCCTCGACACACAGCTGCACACATACATTAATCCACACAGATCTAAATTAAGACTAAATACTTAATAAACTGAGCTGTGTTATGTTTTAGCCTTAATAGTGCATTAGTGGTCTGAGACAGAAAAAGATCCCTGGCCGTAATGTATAATGACAGTCATTGTGAACTTACAATCTCAGGCATGTCGGCAAACGCAGACAGACCAGGTTTAACAGAATGGAACATTTCATTATCCAGAACGGGCAGCACGTCTGAGAGATGAAATGCATGAACAACATTAAAAAACACACACACACACACACACACAATTGCATTAAGAGAATGGTTCAGTAATGATGTGTAAACAAGAGATGGCAGAGATGCAAATGAAAGGGAAAACAGGCAGCGAAGGACTGTACATTGGAAATGGAAATGTACATTTGATGATGAGAGAACAAGCGTTGTCATCACATTCCTCCCCGAGTCCCTTACATCACTTTGGGTAAACAAAATGTATTGTGAAAAGGAAGAGTTTTTTTGGCCTTTCTTAGCTGTGAGGAAACTGAGGCTCAGAGGGAAGAGCGAGGTCTTGTTTTCATGCCCAAACTGTCGGTCAAAAACCTGACTACATAATCCAGCACATCAAACTGGATCCCACGGCCAATATAACCAAACAGGACAACATACAGCTCTCTCTATCTCAAATACATACAACGCATACAAATATTTAACCCATTAACAACAACCATCATCATCATCATCATAACAACAACAATAATAAGTATAATCATACATATATCACACCCAAAGCACAAATTGCTTAACATCCCATCCAAGAATTAACAGAAAAAAAGAAAGGTAATAGCCTAGGACATAAACTTATTGCAACGGGACCACTCAGAATAGTAGCTCAGCTTACCACTCAAAACTGCAAACAAGTTAAAACCAGGAGACTGATGAGAGATAGGCTACACACAGGAATGAAAACCTCAAGCAGGCCACAGACAGGCCACAGACATCGCCTACAGGCACAGAGCCCAGGACGAGAAACACAAGGTGCTACAAACCACCACAAGTCATGGGTACCCAAGAACTACACATACTGATAAAAACACACACATTTTATATACTTTATTTGATTCCAAGTTACATTAGGGATCAAATCTTCTGAATAATCCAGTAGATTAAAGCAGTTCAGCAATCTATCGTGAGTTTACAGATTCAAGGGTATAGAAAGCATCGCCTCTTCCAAATAAACATGCTTCCTACACACACACACACACACACACACACACACACACACTTTAAAGCACTTTACTTTACAGTGTAAAGTACTTTAAGGGAAAAGACCCTGCTACATATACTGATAGCACACACCTGTCTTACAGTGTAAAGCACAAAGAAATGAGTTAAAGCCAAGGTGAGAACGTCTGTCTGCATACACTGCAAACTGAAACCTTCTTCTTTCCTGCAACCACTTAAGCTCTTCATTACTGTGTACTGAGAAATGTAGCATTAAAGGAACGACTTCACAAATCTAGGTGCCATACAGATGCCTGCTCTCCCTACTCCTCCTCCTCTTTCTCACCTGGCCCAGACTGGATGAAGGTGTAGATGTGGATGCGTGTTCCCGTGCTGCCCGCGTCAAACATCACCCCATAGAAGATGCGGCTGGCGTTCGCTGGCCGTGACAGCATGGGCAGGACACTGCCCAGGTTGGCGGCGATATCGATGCCGCTGGCGCCGGTGCCCTGATGGGCAGAGCGGCAGCAGCCAACCAGAGCCCACAGGAAGACCAGGACGGGGCGAAGGGACATCTTCAGAGATGCAGCAGGTCACACCGGGATGGACCGTCACCAGCTACCAGTGAGGGAAGCTCTACAGAAACAGAGAGAGAGAGAGAGAGAGAGACAAACATGCACACAGAATCTGTTTGCAAACTTTCACACAGAATATAAAGGCAAGGCTGGCAGCTGACACAAACACTCCCACAAAGCTCATTTAAATGTTGGATGATTCCGCTGCCTCCCACCACTACACTGGCTGGCTGTGGCCCAGGTCTGGCCCTGAGCTGGCATAGATCCAGGCTCTAGTCAGCTGATAGGGCCACCAAAGCATACCAGCTAGGCCTAATTTCAGACTCAAATTAATAATCTATTATTGAATGTCATTCTGACCATTTGTCTATCAGTGGCTGGTAGATAGCCTATTCACAATTTTAAAAGGTTAATTTCCAACCCTGCATTTCCAACCAATTTTCAAACCCGCATTAAAACCCATGAAGCAACATAAACATAAGATTTGCCTAATACATTTTTACATCATCTATCAAGATTAACTTAGAACAATGCCTTCTACACTATTCAGATCAACAACAAAAAAAACCTTTGATGATTGTATGATGGGGAGAAGCCTTGGCTTACAGTGCGTGTCAACCAGATGTTTACGCTACTTCACAACATAAAATTACATCAGACAAGATACTGTGACAGGCAGCTGAGTTTAAAAATGTTACTGCAGTCAGTCAGTCAGTCGAGAAAAGGCATTGCTACTCGAAAAAGTGGGGTCTGAACTACGAACTTACTTTAACAGTACGTTTACATTACCTAGTAAATGTATCATTGGCTTTCTAGTGTTACAGGGTAAGCCAGCAAGTTGTTCACGTCAGCAAGTTGCCTGATTAGCCGGGTGCTAACGTTAATATAGTGGACTAACTTAGACACCATGACATTATTTAATCAAACACAATATAAACAAAACGGCTCAGAGATTAAAGTTACAGTTGGTGAGCACGTTTGTATTTGTGGTTAATGTTGTCAACTTTGTCCGTTTTGTCCTGCACAAAAGTATCAAAGTTAAGTTTAACTGGGCAAGCTAGTTAGCTGCCATGCTAACTAGATATCATACATGAGATAATGTTAACGCCATCAGTTGATATAGATTCTACCTGTCGTAAGCGGAGTTGGAATCCTGCACAGAAATGCCCATTTTCATTTCCAGATTAACGTTCACACCATAACGGAGCCTATTCAACAAAAAATCCGGCTTCAATCACTTAACCCGAGGCACAACTCGCCTGCTAGGAGCTGTGCCAAAATTAGCCAGGTCTGAATCACCTTACTCGTTTACTCCACAAGCGTGTTACATGTAGGGATGACATGCCAATGTTACAGTTAACGTGTTACTATACATGGCTACGGTAACGGATGAATTAACTCCTGGGTGACTAAGGTTTGGCATGACGCACAAATATAAGTAACCTAGTTAGAATCTACGCGGCTCTGGAGTGTGTGCACAAACGAAAGTAAAGCTGCCTGACAAAGCAACGCAACAAAATAGAAATGATGCGGTTCAGAAATGGAATCATGGCGTTACAGTAGGCTTATTAAGGCGTTTGTGAAATTCATAAGCTTCTAATGGTGCTTATAAGCTTTTCATGGGCACATTTCATGTTGCAGGAGTTGGGATCATGTTTGTTTGGGATCCGAACTCAAGCTGTTTTCCACGATGTAAACACCTCTGGTTTGAGGTTAGAGTTAGACTGAGCCGCGTCCCACAGTGTGTGGGGAATTCAGTGTAATGACTGGGTGGTCAAGCAGTGGAATTTCTGCAGCAGCAAAACGAAAAAGACCTGGATGTTAATTACAAAAATATGCACATATTCTGATGATTTACTTTGTTATAGTGAGAGCAGCAAGCCATTGCATGTTTTGAGGTCCAGATCCATGCGGAGTTTTTGATCCCAAAAAGATTAATGACCTACAAGTTTTTGTGGTAACTTAGGAAACCCTCACCTGATATTTTTAAGGATCTGCATTGAGCACATCTTGATATCCCCAAACCACAGCTCAACACAACTGACACCTGAACAGTCATCCTTGTATTGTAACAATAACAGCAGCGACGACTTTGGCCTTAATTGGCCTTTCCAAATTCTTCAAGTCTTTGAGTTCCAAAAGAGAAATGGCATGCTGTAGGTTTTCAGGCGAGAGACAACCTAAATATAAATCACAGACATGAAAAATGTCAGACTGTAGTCCCTAATGGATCAGCCGCATTTAGCACATAATTTCCTCACATATGTCTGCAGTTCTGAAAGCTCCCCAGACACAACTGTTGACTTTGAATCTTCAGACACTGCGACCACAAAGACAGAACAGAGATCTTCCATCACAAAGGGTTTTATTTTGTGGATCAAAGCCCCACTTGATCATGCATTATTTGCAGCTGGTATCTCAGAAAAAAAATATCTTTCTTCTTTCTCACAAAACATTACAATTTTTCTGAACAAACATTCAATCAACAATGTATTCTGAAATCACTCAAACGCATGGGATAATCTACACATTGAAAATGGCTACACATTTAGTGCACTCGTTAACATGCCTACTGCATTACATTAGCTGTAGGTAATGGGTATTCAGTTTCAGTGGTGAGAATATGATGGCTCCGTCAGACTACAGTTTGATATCTGAGTACATCTAGTTACAGTGTGTGAGCAATTGCAAACAATTATGTGCATACTCCTCAATGTACTGAAGGGGGCACCACTACAACTGACCAGGTGAAGCACTCCAGCAGGTTAAACTGCTCTGATGACAGAAATCGACATGTGGGGGACATGTGGGGGACATGTAGTGTAAAATGACACCTGCTGACAAAAATCACTCAAACACTCCCACAGTGACCCCAGCACACAGACTCACATTCTTACACTTGCATGTCACGTACGTGCACACACACACACACACACACACACACACACACCATGTTCTTTGAGTTTTAAGGCATGTCAGTAGTAGCAACGAAGGGGTGCTCTTTACAGCCTACATTAGCGCCCCATTGTTGGCATGGTAACAGCAGGACTCTTGAGCGTGGCGTCCTCTGCTTTCCATTGTGATGTAATAGTCTTGATCTGAGTGTAGAACTGGATGCCCTGTGGAGCAACAATTCCGTTCAGCCATCAAAGACATTTCATACTACCCACAGACTTGCTTATATCTAGCTACACTGTCAAGCATTTTTAAGTCATGACACATTACCAATGTCTGAGTCTTGTCTCTGTGCAAGTATTTTAAGAGATCGTACTCTGTTCCCCAAAACCTAAACGTGTAAGTGTTCAGGATGGAGGACTGGGCTGAGGGGCAGAAACACGATCAGTTGAGATAAAAGTAATTGAACAGAAGCTGTTTGCTGGGAATGTTCGATAATTCAAAAGCGTAAAGGGAGCAGGAGTAAAGAAAATAAAACACAACAAAGCTTCAGTTCATAAGCGTTAAGCCTCAGGCAGAAGCAGAATACTCCTTCCCCCCCCCCTCATCTCTGAGCTGCCTTTAACCCTTGTGTTACCCTTAAATCTTACCGACATGCTTTATCCTTGGGGTCAATTTGACCCCAGCTAAATAAATCCTCAGAAAATAATTATAATTCATATTGTTATCCACTTTTTTTTGTGACAGGTACTTAACAAGAGTGTCATAACCACCATCAAAAGCCCTACAAAACAATCCCACCCACCCCCACACCCCTTTATGTACCTGGGAACCCTGGCTGGCAATATTGCCCATCCAGTGTCAGCAGCCCAAAGGCTTGCTGTTGCTTCCCCTTTTGACTTATACAATCCTGCCAAAATTACTTATATGTAATATGTACTTGTGTATATAATAATGATAATAACAATATGTTCTCATACTATTACAATAATAATATCCATAATGTGTCAAATATTCATGTATCTTATGTTTCATACAGCTGGAGTCAAACTGACCCCAAGGAACATTAATGTACAAAATATTTGTACAGGACATTAAAAACATATTATTGTACAAATGTCACGCTAACTCTGTTGTACCCTTCAATTGAGGAAAAGTCATGAAACAGGAAGTAAAAAAAAAAAAAAAAAAAAAAAAAAAAAAAAGGGAACCATATATTTTATGATGTTAAACGTTGCTTGGGGTCAAATTGACCCCAAGGATAACAGGAGGGTTAAGAAACAGATGGCAAGTTTCACAACTGCCTCTACATGAGGTCTGAGATGAGAGGAGGGAAAGGAGAACAGAGAAGAGAGAAGAGAAGAGAAGAGAAGAGAAGAGAAGGAAGGAGAAGTGAGATGGACCACCAGTGTGAGATTCTCAGTGCTGCCAACAACTCCTTGTTCTAATGGCATACGTCTTGGTTAAAACTTCATCACTGGTAAGATCACTATTGGTCCCAATCACAACACAGGGCAGTCACTGAAGGGTTAAATGGTGTACAGGGCTCTCAGCTTCAGAGGGACGCTATTTTCTATATTTCAGAGTGAGGCATTAATGACTTCAATGAGGCCAAGAATGTTTAATCCTTCATCCAAATTAACCAAAATGAACAAATTACCATCCTTGCCACCACTGGTGGATTACCACCTAGGTTTCAACATATCTCAAAGTTGTGTGTATGACCGAGACCCGGCAAGGCTCTTCAAGGTTCAAGGGTTCTCACCTGCTTGCCATAGAAGTTGGTGTCTCCACGGAAAGAGCCTCTGGATCCAGTGAAGGAGAACATGGGGAGAGGTACCGGAATAGGAACGTTGACTCCAATCTGCAGAGAGAAAACATGACAATGACAATTCTCCTAGGGCATCACACAAAGTGACCGCAATTATGAAATGATACTGTGTGTGTGTGTGTGTAATAAGCAAAAAAATGTCAAATATACACTAAGGTGTAAATGGTTGTAGTACATTTTCCACATATAATTATTTGAATACAAATATTTTTTTTGGACAGAAATGTTTAAGTTCAGGAAAAAGGTTATATCAAACTAAAGCTTGCCATCACGTCAGTTCAGAGGTTTATGATAAATATACATTTAAGGCCATTTTTTAGTGTGAACATGTCAAGATCTAGGTCCTGACCATATCCCAGAGTGCACTGCAAATCTCACCTGGCCCACATCCACCTCGTTTGTGTACTTCCTGGCGGTGGCACCGTTGGTGGTGAAGATGGCGGTTCCGTTGCCATACGGGTTGTTGTTGACCATGCTGATGGCTTCATCCAAACTGTCAGCCTCCAGGACGACTAGCACTGGTCCAAAGATCTCCTCTGTGTAGCACTTCATGTTGGGCTGTAGGTGGGCCATAGACACAGTCACAGATTAATTTGCAATTTGGTAACAAACCGGCAAAGGTAATCTCTGAAGAGACATGTTGACTGACAAGGTAATATTACACCATTTAATACAAATAGTAGGAGGCTGTTGCACAATTGCCGTAAAGTAATTTGTGCTTCTCTAGGTCAGGGGAGCGTAAGCTGCCAGGCTGGTTCTCTGTGGACAGGAAGGCTATGGCTGTGGAATGAGCGTGATTCTCCCTATAACCATCAAAATGACTTTGAAGCCACTATATGCAATAAAGTGACAGAACATTTACAGGAATGATGTATGCCAGTCAGGATGGCATGATGAGCAAAAAAAAATCGGAAATGGAGGAAAATGGAAAGAAATTCAGTCCTGTGCTTCCTCTTCGAAAAAGACATTTTAAACACATTTCTTTGGAGTTCAGACCTGTGTGGCGTTGAGATGGTCTAATGCAGGGATTCCCAAACTGTGGTATTTGTTATCATGTAGGGCTGCTAATTACACATGATGCCTGGAATGCATCAATAGAATGTGTTAACGTTTTTAATGCGTCGGATGGTGGGGGTACGCGAGCCGAGTCAGGATGAAAGTGGTGGTACGCGGGGAAAAAAGTTTGGGAACCGCTGGTCTAATGGATCCTTTCCATGTTAATTAGTGTGAGCTGCTGATGCCTTAGGGCCATCTTCAGACTGAGACATAGAATGGAAAACCGGTTTCACCTTGGCTTCGTTGAATAATGGGGAGATCTGTGCATGGCAACAAAGTTACTGTGAATCTGAAACACGGTTGTACCCTCCTTCATATGCAATTCTTGGACTTTGAAACCATTAAGAAACTGGTCAATCTGCACAATGACAGAGCGTGATGCTGAACACAGACTGTGACTCAAACCATCCCTCTTATCACCGCCTCCCTCCACATGTTACGGTACATGTTTGAGTCTGAGATTCAGGTAGAAGGTTGCTAGAGCCTGTTGTGAGCTGCAAGGCAGCCAATCACCATAACTCACTTAATTATTCATGTGGGTGCCAGACAAGCTTGAAGGGCACTAGATATCTGCTAAAATGGGCCATTTCATTCCCCAGCCTAATTATATGGTTGTAAAATCACATCTGCTTTTGACAGACCAATCAGATAAGTTGCATACTGTTAAAATACTCTGTCCATCCATTGTCATCTTTAATATGATACTATGCCTGCTAGACCTGCACACATTCTCCAAGAAGGCACAAATCTGGATGACGGGAGCCTATTGCTCTGTAAAAGGTCTCCTCCAGCATTCCAGCCCATAAGCTTGGAAGGATTTGGTGCAGAAGAGCTCATGGGCAGGACTGTATGCATTCTCTGCTCACTATCTTACATCTAGCATGCTTTTGACCTCACATAGCTGATGGTGAAATGATTTGAAGGTTTACTTGTTTTTTTCTTACATTTTCCAACCCAGACCTCGGAACTCCATTGTGAATAGCCTTGGCTGCTAGTTGGAATGACAACGTACGTGACTAAGATTAGATATAAACCATGAAATTGATAAATGTGGGTGGTGGTAGCGTAGTGGTTAAGGAGCTGGGCTAGCATGCAGTAGCTTGTAAAGTTGTGGGTTCAACTCCTTGCTTCCACCATTGTGCCATTGAGCAAGACACTTTAATATAAATGACATATGTACCAGAGGTGGGAGTAAGTCACACATGTAGAAGTCACAAGCAAGTCTCAAGTCTTAACCTTCAAGTCTCAAGCAAGTCCAAGTCATTTTTTGTGACAGTCAAGCAAGTCAAGTCAAGTCATAGCTTGGGTCAAGCAAGTCAAGTCATAGCTTGGGTCAAGCAAGTCAAGTCAAGTCATAGCTTGGGTCAAGCAAGTCAAGTCAAGTCATAGCTTGGGTCAAGCAAGTCAAGTCAAGTCATAGCCAAATCATTGAAATTCATGATGATTTACCCATGTTTTCATTTTAAAATAAGCTACAATAGGTTAGTTATGAACTGCTGGAGTTTTATTTGTAACAAACAAATAGACATTGCATTCATTCAAGCTACATCTGAACGGTTTATAGAATAAGATGAAATGTATACGAATAAAAATAAATGTATTTCAAGTCGACCTATTATAAAATAGCCTATTATTGTTTCAATATGCCTCAAATATTAGGTAGCCTAGGCTATATCAAATCATGAAAATATATTCAAACAGTTCAAGTTACACCCGTCCTGACCCGTCACATCTCCAGGGAACCAATAATGTGAACTAATCAATCAATCAAACGCTGCCGCCGACGTCACTGCCAAACTTTGACAAGCGCGACAGTGCAATGGGTTTTAGGAGGGTTTAGGACCGTCAATGCTATATCATATTATACATAAGCCTAACATGTGAAATAAGCTACTTTTCTATACTGATTGCTGGCAGTTAGCTAGGCCTACTTACTGTTGTTAGCCTACTACTAGGCTGTAACGTATGGAACAGGGACGTGTTTAAGAGGGAGGGAGAAAGAGAGGCGCTTACTTTAGGTTACATTGGCAACATTTTCGCTATATATAGATTAAGCTTAGGCAAGAAAATGTTTCACTTTGCCATTTCACACATTTTAACCTAATATGGCGTTAACTAAAAAGCATAACAGATTCAAAGCCAACTCTTAATATGCCTCAAATTTGACGTTAGGTTTCTAACGTGGTGGTGGTTATGTCGCTATTTTGCACACTTGCAGACTGCTGTTCATTTCTCCTTTGACTTGTCAGATACATCATCTGTGAAGCCAAACATTATTATGTTTTGGTATAAACGTAGAGCCTTCCATATTTGCAAGTTAGACTGAGGTAGGCCGTCTCATTTGATCTGGCACTTGCTGTTGGTCTGTCACGTCGCGTCACTTGGTACAATGACCGGTTCGCTCGCGTGACGCATGCAACAGCACCTAAGCAGATTTTCTAAAATCGTAAAGTTAACTCCTTAATATCTATGAAAAAAATAAAAAGTCAAGTCATTTCAAGTCATTTGTCTCAAGTCTACAATAAAGGCTCAAGTCATGAATAGCAAGTCAAAGTCAAGTCGAGTCTTTTATACATGTTGATCAAGCAAGTCTCAAGTCTTAAAAAATGTGACTTGAGTCTGACTCGAGTCAAGTCAAGTGACTCGAGTCCCCCATATCTGATATGTACTGTAAGTCCAATTGGATAGAGGTGTCTGCTAAATTAATAAATGCAAATGTAAAGGAAAATCATGCTGCTTACGGTGACATTGCCCAGGATGGTGGGGCCCACGAAGTTGCCGTTCTCGTAGCCCTTGACGTGCACGTTGCGGCCATCCAGCAGGACCTTGGCGCCCTCGTCCACGCCACTCTGGATCAGGCTGTTGACGCGGTTCTTGGCCTCGGGCGAGATGAGTGGCCCAACGTCGGCACCAGGCTGGTCACCTGAGAACAGGGGCGAGGAAGTGGACATTTCATTGACAGGATAACGACCAGCATCCCAGGCTTTCAGCAGTGCCATTACACATTCATACAAGCTAGCTGTGGTGGCCACCTCAAAGTCAAAGTCAAAGTTAAAGTCTGCTTTATTGTCAATTTCTTCACATGTCAAGACATACAAAGAGATCGAAATTACGTTTCCCACTAACCCACGGTGGAGACAAGACATATTTTACCAAATAAGTCCACAGACAAACATAACATTCAAGTAAACAATATAAAAAGTAAATAAGAAGGCACATACAATGAAGAAATAAGAGCAGCAAAATTTGGGTTGAAATTGTGCAATTGTGCATAGACAGTCAATATAATAGTGCAAAAGTCAGGCCAATAAGTGGCTGAGGTAGTTCTGTTTGACCTAAGTATGCAAGTGGCATAGTGGTGCAAGTTATGCAAGAGCAGCAGAAGTGTGTTCAGAAGTGTTTTCAGGACAACAACAAGTTGCAAAGTGTGCAAGTGTACAAGTGGAGTAGTGCAAGTGGAGTAGTGCAAGGCAGCCATTGTGGGTCCAAAGTCCAGGATGTTATGTAGCTGGCTGAGGGTGGAGAGAGTTCAGCATCCTAACAGCCTGGTGTATGAAGCTGTTGGAGAGTCTGGTGGTGCGGAAGCGCAGGCTTCTGTACCTCTTCCCAGAGGGCAGTAGATCAAACAAATTGTGAGCGGGGTGACTTGCATCACTCACAATTGTGGTCGCCTTGCGGGGGAGGTGGGTGGTGTAAATGTCCTTCAGGGAGGGGAGTGAAGCACCAATAATCCTTCCAGATACCTGAAACCCTTGAGCATCACTAAGACTAGAGAACAGGGCTAATCAGCACTTTTAGGCTACCCGTTTGGCAAGCCCAGTCCTGTGTGTGTGCGTGTGTGTGTGTGTGAGAGTGTAGGATGTGTGAATACTCTGTGATAAGCATTTTTAGCCAGTTTTTTTTTTCTCCAGACATTTTATTGTGAAGCACCCTGTAACCTTCAACTTTATAAGAAACTTACTAGAACCTACTTCACCAACTTATTTTCCACTTTATAAGAAACTTACTGGAGCCTACTTCACCAACTTATTGTCTTTCTTCTTACCCAAAAGGGTAGAACCCTGGCTAATACGGTGGTGCAACAGCACACGGAAAAACTCATGAACACGACGGGACTCAATGCACCTCATTTTGTAAAAAGTTGTAGCTACGTGTTTGTCCAAATGTCAGCCTCGCAACAGCTTTCTAAAAATATATTACACAATTCTAATCTTCTACCTTTTTTGACAAATTCCACAAATTGCTCTTCACAGTCCTCTAGCTGTCTGTTTGGTGCAAGTATGAACACAGTTTTTTTTTTGTTTGTTTTTTAAAGCACACAGCCCTGGCTCTAAGGTTAAAGAAACATAGTTGCTCGAATAGAGCAATAAAAAAATCCCTACTAATCGACAGTGCTTACAAGCACACAGCAGGGGTGTAATTTGTTGGGCTGTTAAGCTTAAATCAACAACTTTTTGCCAAGCAGCAGACTCCAGCTTAAATCACCTATCTGCTAATTGCTGGCACAAATGTGAGTGTGTGTATGTATGTGTGTGTGAGTACACATTTACCTGCGTTGACATGCAAGTTTAAGAGTGCAAGTAGTAACGTATTTTCCGGACTATAAGTCACATTTTTTTCATAGTTTTTCATCTTTTTTTCCTCTCTCGCTCTCTCGGAGGTAGCCTGTCCAGCATTTTCTCTGCTGCCGGCTTGTACCTCCAAATCGCCCAAAATGCCTGACCTTCATTGCATTCTCTACTTCTTTAGCTACATTTTCATGTACCACATCAGCATTTATGTTCAGTGAATCTTTTGTGAATTGCTTTACAATTGTCGTCGGGCCATCCTCCTACTCCTTCGTCTTCATTAACATTCCTGGTAGAATTCTCAATCTTTTTGGCCTCTATGTGTCGAGTTACATAGTCACTGTCTGCTCTTGGTCTTGGATTTTGTGAAGTAAATTTCTAAATAAATGCGAATTTTATAGTAGTCTAAGAGATATATATATATATATATATATATATATATATATATATATATATATATTATATATATATATATATATATATATATATATATATATATATATATATATATTATATATATTTCTCTTCATGAGGGCATTTTTTGACTGATGCGACTTATACTCCGGAGCGACATATAGTCCGGAAAATACGCTACATATTTACCTGCGTTGACACACAGGTAGGTGAGTGAGCGAGCACACATTTACCTGCGTTGACGCGCAGGTTCTTGAGAGTGTGTGTGTGTGTGTGTGTGTGTGTGTGTGTGTGTGTGTGTGTGTGTGTGTGTGTGTGTGTGTGTGTGAGCACATATTTAACTGCATTGACGCGCAGGTTCTTGAGTGTGTGTGTGTGTGCGCACATTTACCTGCATTGAGGCGCAGGTTCTTATGTGTGTGTGTCTGTGTGTGAGTGACTGAGCGAGTGAGCGTGTGTGCGTGTGTGCGTGTGTGCGTGTGTGAGAGCACACATTTACCTGCATTGACGCGCAGGTTCTTGGTGCGTTCCACCAGCTCGGGCAGCCAGTCGCGCGCCTCTCCCACCAGGATGGCGGTGCTGAGGGCCATGCAGCGCTGACCTGCCGCCCCAAACGCCGCACCCACCAGCTGGTTCAGCGTGTTCTCCTTATTGGCGTCCGGCATCACCACGCCGTGGTTCTTGGCTCCCTGTGAAGTCACAGTCAGGTCAGAATAACAATCAGCATCAGTAAACAACAACAACAACAACATTACGCTTGTAGAAATACAACTTTTTCATGCTAATTTGAGAGAAATAGTGGTAAGCGTAATGAACAACTAGAGTGTGTTTGCGTTTGTGTGTGGTAGGCTTACTGTTGACCCTGAAAACTGAAAGCTTTCGCCCAGACTACAGCCCGTCTCTGCCCACTGCTACTCACTCATGTGGAAACAACGCTGGCTTAAAGCCACACACACACACACACACACACACACACACACAGAAGCCTAAGGCTAATGCTACACACTTCTGCCTGAGGAGGAGTTATTGCTACACATACAGTTACAGCATCTGTCTGAGTGGAGGCTAATGCTACTAATATCTGATCTATTGCTAACACACATCCATCTTATGGGATTAATGTAACACATCCACCTTATGTTGCTAATGCTAACACGCACCCACTTTATGTGACTAATGTAACACACATCCACGCCAGATAGCAAAATCAGATTGGCAGATAGCGGACCGCTGGTGTTATGCCACTTGTGGTCCACCGTTGGACCACCATCTCTTTAAATTTAACTTGTCATGAATATTAAGAAAAGTTAATATAATTATATATGGAGTATAACTAAACAAATAAAAAACATTTTAGATCAATAGCGGCAAAATATTGGCCAATTTGTCTGCAACCCACCAGCGGACCGCCAGAGAACCGATGAGCAAAATGCCAGCGAACCACCAGCTATGCCCCCAATGGACCGACAGCGGTCCGCCAGCCTCTTGCTATCTGGGACCTTATGTTACTAATGCTAACACACATCCACCTTATTGGACTAATGCTAACACATCAGTGGGAGTGGGGTCTCACCATGTTGGACTGCACCCTCTTGCCGTTCTTGGAGCCCCTCTCGTAGATGTACTCTCCGGCTTGGTTGGAGCCCACGAAGCTGATGGCCTTGATGGCAGGATGGTCACAGATAAAGTTCACAGCTGCCAGAGAGAGGGAAAAACGCAGCAGTCATTAACTAGAAAATATAATTTCGAGGAAATTACCAGTGCATGAAAATATAAACATACTGTATATCAACATAAAATGCAAAACAAACTTTTATTTGGAAACAGTTGGCAGGAGTCATAGTTGATAACAGCTGACAGTTGAAATGTCTGAACAGTTAAATAGTTGAGTAGTTTAAATAGTTAATTTATTTAATAGTGAATTATTGTAGTGAGGACATTTATTTTGAAACAGCTGTGGGCAGAGGAAATAGTCTAAAAGAATCTGTAGTCTTAGGAGAGCCAGATTGTATGCTTAAAGCCTGATACAGAGTATATTGTTTAAAAGTTGAATGTAGATAGTGTAATGGATGTTGATGGACAGAAAGTTGAATGGATGTTGATAAGCAGATTGTTTAATGGATGTTGATGGGATAGTTTAATAGGTGGATGAGTGAAGGGTTTGAAGAGGATGAATGGATAGAAAGTTGGATGGAATGTGCCTTATATCCTTGTAGAATGGAGGTACACAGAGAGAGTTGGCCTAGTTAAGCAGAAAGCAGTTGATACAGGTGCAATCAGTTTAACTGGCCCTTTGATGGGTCCTAGTTGAGCAGCTGGAAGTTGATACAGGTGAAAATCAAGTTAATTAGCCCATTGTGATGTCATAGTGCCAATGCAAAGTCTATAGGGAAAAATAAGCTTGTTTTTTATTAAATCTCAAAAAGTATAAAGTTTACAAAAGTGAAAAATACATTCCTCAAGTGTCCTTTTCAAGACCTACGTTACAACGTTTAAACGACGTTTCTACGTTAAACGGTTGAAGCTGAATTAGATGCAGAAATATAAGAAAAATAAGAAGACGACTTCGGATAACAGAACTGTGCATTTTCATGCACTGTAATTAGTCAGTGCTGAGTCATGCTCATCTAATGCTCAGTCAATACTCAGTCAGTGCTTAACGAATTCTGAAATATCATCACTCTAGATCAGGGGTACCTAACTTGTGTGTGTGTGTGTGTGTGTGTGTGGGTGGGGGGGATGCAGCTGTTGAGCTCCATTCAGCAGAGATAAACAGGCCTATAACACGAGCGAGTAGCCAGGGTCACCTTGGAGCACTGTCCGAGCAAAAGCCTATTGATCAATGGTATGACTGACGGCTGACAGTCTTTCAGAGTGAGGCAACTCCGGTCTGTATGAGAGGAATAGACAAACATTTTGAAACGGTTCTGTGGCCTGCGTATTCACAATGAGTACAAATGGCAATTAGATTTAGATGAGGCGATTTCCTAGGCAGTCATTGGGACTATATTGGGGTTAAGCACAGGCGAAGCACTGCTACTTAGAAGTGCTCTGAACACATGACTTCAGCTAGACCAGCGGTCCGATACTCTTTGCAGCAGGCTTAGGTTTAAACCAAGGGCGTAGGTTTGGTCTCAGCTTTGGTGGGGACAGTATCGACATAAGAGTGACATGACACTGTCATGACACATGAACCCTAACCCTAATCCTAACCTTTAACCCTAACCCTAACTTACGACAAAAACAGAGATCATCTTTCTGGGGTCATAGAAGAGAAGTGTCTCACCACGTTAATTTCTTTGAGTATGGAAATGCACCATAGTTATCTTTTTTTTTTTTGCATTGTGTAAGCTACATTCTCAAATACATTAGCCTACATAAACAGAATATAGAAACAGGAAAATGTTTCAGATCCATTGTTTATTGCAACTGCAAGATTCTAACTTATGGTAGCCTAATTAACCTAATTAATGTGTGGGGCGGAAGCTGCACTGAATACAACAGGAAAGCCCTGCAGCGCATAGTGAACACAGCTGGAAGGATTATTGGTGCTTCACTCCCCTCCCTGAAGGACATTTACAACCACCCACCTCACCCTAGTAAATGACCAAAATTGTGAGTGATGCAAGTCACCCGGGCCACAATCTGTTTGATCTACTGCCCTCTGGGAAGAGGTACAGAAGCCTGCGCCCCAAGCACTACCAGACTCACCAACAGCTTCATACACCAAGCTGTAAGGATGCTGAACTCTCTCCCTCCTCTCCCCCTCCACCCTCAGCTACATAACATCCTGGACATTGGACCCACAATGGGCCTGCACTACTCCACTTGCACACTTGTACACTTTTGCAACTTGTTGTTGTTGTCCTGAAAAAAACACAACACTTCTCTGCTGCTCTTACATAACTTGCACCACTATGCCACTTTTTCTTACTTAGGTCAAACAGAACTACCCCAGCCTTTTATTGGCCTGACTAGTATTTTATTGACTGTCTATGCACAATTTCAACCAAATTTTGCTGCTCTTATTTTTCATTATATGTGCCCTCTTATTTACTTACTTTTTTGTTTACTTGAATGTTATGTTTGTCTGTGGACTTAAATTGGTAAAATATGTCTTGTCTTCACCGTGGGATAGTGAGAAACGTAATTTCGATCTCTTTGTATGTCTGGAACATGTGAAGAAATTGACAATAAAGCTGACTTTGACTTTGACTTTTTAACAGTCAGTGACATGGTAACTCTGTGACTTCTATTTTGTTGTGCTGTAAGTGACTGTCCGTGCTGCACACTCATAATCAACATGACTCCTAACCTTGAAAGATTACAGAAGCTAGGTTTAGCTGTGACAATATCCTGGGTAACATATACTATTAACAGTTAATGCTATTTTTCACAGTAGAATCCACATTTGGAAGCCTGGTCATGTTAGGCTACCAGTTGTAGTTGCCAGTTTGTGTGGCTAGCTAGTTATTTTGCCTACTTGGACTCTATAATGAAAAAGCTTTTTATGTCCCTTTTGTTCTTTGGTGGCATAGCTGTTCTGCAAAGCACAAAAAGGGGCACAAACGTATGCTACATGCTGAAGGGCAAAGGGAATATTAAAATGTTTTACACTGGCCTTTTTTGGGTTGTGTATTGGTAGACAGCCCTGATAACTTAACCTACCCAACACACCCACTCATTCGTCTGCCAGGGCCACCAAAGTGAAGTATATGCTTTGACACTCTTGCGCATGTCAGATAACCCCCCTTCGATTTCAGCCAACCAAATTACAGTGTTTCTTTTACGGTCATCCTGTCCGTTGGAATCAGTACAAATAGCACAAAGGAGTTCGCTAAAACATTGATGGCGACTAGTACCTAGCGTCCCCACCTAAACCTACTCCTACGCTCTAAACACATGACTTCAGCTAGATCAGCAAGTCTCTGTATCAGGTTCCTTGGTAACCCATACTTCACTAATAATTGATCCCAATAATGGCAGCATCAATTATTACCAGTTAGTTTCCTCTCCCTTAAAAGCACATTGTGCTAGAGATACAAAAATTTAAAAATTAACCATTGGCTTTTCTTGGTCAAGGCAATAGGAATAGGAGTGAATAACTACCCAGGAAGTACTGGTACACACATTGATATAAAATGTCTTCTCGTACTGCAGGTTGTTTTGGGTGTAAATGTTTGTTCAACCAACAAATGTAAAACAAAACATGTGCGTTCATCTGAGCATCTACAATCCCAGGTTGCAGTTAACTCCGGATCTAAACCAGCACCCAAGGCGATTTTCAATTATCGTTGTAACTCTAGGGAAAACAAATAAAAACTCAAAAATTCAAAACCCCATCCTGACTTTTTCATGAAGACCCCAACTTTTGTAAAAGCACCAACTTCCGCCCCTTTCGTTCGAAAATTCTAAAACAAAGATGTTTTGCAATACTTCAAAACAACATTTGATAAATGAACCTTACATTTTCCCATAGCCAAAGGTGTGTAGATATGAACAAAATCTGGTTTGGTTCTTAAAAGGAGAATTTACTGCTTTAAAAATCCGATTTTGTTTACTGTGCTCGGAGTTTGGTGCTGGACTGGTGGGTGCCCTATTTCCACCCACTCACTCACTCGGCACATCAACGGTTAGGCCGAGAATTCTTGTCGCGAAATCAAAATTCCACTGTAGCTCCAAGCGGATTTGTACTTGCAGCCTTACAGAACTGTTTACAGCTCTTCGAGTCACAGTGAAATTAAATTTTTGGTACATAGCTAATCTAGATACACTCATGGGGTGGGTGATTGTGTTTCTTTAGGAATCCGCCGTCTTGGTTTGTAGAGAAATGAATATTAAGTGACAGATACAGGTAAAAGGGCGGATATAGGTGACGTTCCGATAGTTTTGCAAGTGTATTTTTGCTGGTATTTTGACCCTTCACATTTTTATGCATTGTCTACTATAAGCATGAAAGCAAAACATCCAGGCGTTACCACAACTTTTAACCAAATGTCCATACTTTTGCAGCACTTGGCCATGTTGTGATTGCTCTGTTATTTTTTATAAGCAAACATGAATAAATAAATAAGACTCAAAACTAAAAATAACAGATAGAAGACCTTTGGCTGTGTCAAGCCAAAGTAATGAACCGACAACAAAGCATTGCTTCAAACATTTGGCAACACACAAGATGGCTTGTGAGCTACACATCCCCAACACCACTGTGTTTACCAGACAGTAACAATGACTGGGTGGAGTGATTTCTCTTTGTGGTGGATCAAAGCAAAGGTTTTGCTTCTCGTCATAAATTTTAGCATGTTTGGAAATCAAAGTTGTCTGCTGTTTCCTGGTCAGACCATATATCGGTGGTCCTA